>NC_056750.1:839031696-839314196 GCF_019279795.1 Protopterus annectens | reverse complement strand
TTGGGATCGGAGCCGATCCTCTGCTCCAACTCGGCCATCTTCTATAGCTGGAGAGCTGTTTACTGGCTCAAGGCTACCCCTTATCCCATGATGCCCAGCGCTAGCTACCCAGATCTCGTTTGCCGCTTCAGCTGCGAGGTGTCCTTTTTCTGGCTCAGGCTCATATAAAGTTTCTTTATAGAACTTTTTTACTAGAAATAGTCTTTTTCCTAGGGGTTTTTGTTAGTTTTTAGTCTTATATTTGTTGTGTTAGCTAAGTGTGTATTTGGAGCTTCCTTCCCTTCCCTTTAGAACTCATTTAATTTAGAGAGTTCTCCCCCCCCCCCCTTATTCCTTTCCTGTCAGGTTAGCCATTTAAGTTAGAGGCTTTCCTTCTACCTTCTTTATAGGCTAGCCGTTTGAGTTAGAGGCTTTCCTATCCAAAAAAAAAAAAAAAAAAAAAACTTTAGCTTCAGTCTGTAGAGTACTGTGTTTTTTTTTCTGTAGACTGTATTTTGAATGGTTAGCTATTGTTGTATTTTCTGTTACAGGATGTCCAAAGAATCCAAGGTGTCTGGATTCAGGAAGTGTGACTCATGCTGTCAGAAAATGTCTCTGACAGATGGGCACACTTCTTCCGTCTATTGTTTAGGCGCTGTGCACCTGCAGGACTCTTGTTCTGTCTGCCATGCATTTAGTCCAAGAGTTCTACAGGAGCGTAAGTATAAGCGTATTCTTAGAGGCTTTTTAAAGCCCCAGGATTCACCGGCCAAGACTCAGCCTGTGAAATCCCCTAAATCTACCAAATCGTTGGCTCCAAGTGCAGAGCAGTCTTTGGTTCAAATTCTACCTGCTACTTCGGTTCCAGCTGAAACCGATAAGACTATCTCCGCATCGACTGCATCAGAAACTTCAGAGCCTTCGCGGAGCCACAGGAGACTGAGGTCCCCTTCTCTGGAATCCATACATTCGGCTCCTCAGTCTCCCCTGCTGCAAAGCGAGCGCAGTCACAGATCTTCTCACTCCTCTCGATCCTCTAGGCTCTCAGATCACGACGTGGAGAGAGTGGTCAGTAGGTTGCTAACGTTGCAGGCACTTGTCAAGATGTTGTCCAGCCCTCCTCAACAGGTGTCGGCTCCATCCACTTCTATCGATGTTCTTCCTCCAACTCCATTGAGCTTGGAGCCGGAGTTCGTTGGGGTTCGAGTAGTGGAACCGTCGGCTTCGATAACTTTACTTAGGTTCCGTCATCAGCTTCGATTCCCTCGATGGTGCCGTCCGTCGAGGGATCTGGATGCTGGGGCTCCCTCGTCGGCTCCGAGGGGGTGAGTGGCATCGGACCCTTGTCTGACCCCGTTCTCCCTCTCGGAGCTTCGGTGCAGGTGAGCTCGGCTCCTGCATCGGCCTTGGAGCCATCTCCCTCGGTGCAGAGAAAGATTCAGATTTCCTCGGAACCGGAGCTTTCTCTACATCATGGCAGGGACGCCTTCGATGTCATGAAGAGTGTGCTGGCCACTGAGTCAGCTCCACTATCGGCCCCATCGGCTCCGTCCCCTGTAGTGCCTGTGCCAACCTCTGCTCGGCTTCCAGACCCAAAGCGTGGGTAACTGGCACTCCAGGGCACCCCATTGGGTGTTTCCTCTTCTTCCAAGGCCTCCCCTGATCATTCAGAGGAGCCTCTTCGTTAGAAGTGCAAGAGGAAGCACATTGACTCCCCTGAGTCTGTCACTTCTGATACAGACTTAGATTATTCGGATGGGTCCCCAAGATCCCCCTCTGAAGATGTTTCCTTTTCGGACATCCTCAATGCTTAAGCAGAGGGGGAACTGGAATCCCCTAGCCCCTACCGAGGATGAGTCTGTATTCCTGGATGTGTTCGGTTCCCGACCTTCCACCTTCTGGGTTTCTCCGCCTTTCTATCCACTTATGTCTGTGGTGGCTCGAAAGGCTTGGTCAGCCCAGGATACAGTGGAACCAACTCCGAGGAGACCTGGCAAGTTCATCACAGCACCCCATGATAAGCAGTTCCTTACCAAAGGTGTTCCTGTTGATGCCATGGTGGTAGCAGCAGCCACCAAAAAAGAGTTAGCGGAAACCTCTTCATCTGTCCATCCTCCTAACAAGGAGTCTAGGACCATGGACAGATATGGGAAGCGAAGGTTTGCTTCAGTGACCTTTTCTATGAGGTCACTGAACTACTTATGCCATTTTACCTGGCTTCAGAGGGATCTCCTTAAAGAGCTCGGAGATACCCTTCAAGATCCATCAGCTGAGGGGGCTCAAGCTGAAGTGGCTTCCCAGCTAGTGACCCTTAATTCTGTAGTCATCTCCTCCATGAGGCTCATTTCTTATGCAGCCGATGTTGCAAGTAGAGCCGCAGGTACGGGCGTGGCCCTTAGGAGACATGCATGGATGCGGCTGTGTAACTTTGCGGAACCCTTTAGAGCATCATTCACCAACACCCCCTTTGATGGTTCCTTTCTTTTTGGACCACAGGTGAAAGACACTTTGACTAGGTGTGAGCAAGAAGGCAAGACTCTCTCTACCGTGGGAGTCCATTTTCCACTCCTTCCAGACCATACCCCAAGGGTCAGAAGAGTGGTAAAATGTGGCTCTGAAAATCCCAGGGAGCCTCGCCTGACACACGTAGCGATTTTTTCCTCCAGGGGCAGAGGGAGAAATAACAATAGACGCCACTCTCATGGCAGAGGGGGTCCGCAGAACCAGGGAAACAGAGAATCCTTCTCTGCGAAGCCCTTTCAGCATCCCTGAAGAGTTGCCCGGCTTCCCGCCTCTGGAGGCAGTCGGGGGAAGACTTTCACTGTACCCAAAAGCCTGACAAAATTTAACACAAGACAAATGGGGTACGATCAGTTATATCCGGAGGTTACAAAATTCCTTTTCTCTCAACCCCCCTTACCGTCGAGCAAATCCCTTCCAGATGTTCCACCCAATCTGAGGGACCAAACAGTCATAGAAGTTTCAAGACTGCCAGAAAAGAGAGTCATCCAGGAAGTCCCGGCAGACCAACACGGATCCGGAACTTACTCAAGGTTCTTTTTGGTACCAAAAAAGATGGGGACTGGAGATCGATTGTGGATCTCAGCAGACTAAACAAGTCTGTTCAAAGAACAAAGTTTCGGATGGTTATGCTACAGTCCATTCTACCCTTTCTGGGTCAGGACAATTGGATGTGCTCCATAGATCTTCAGGATGCGTACTACCACATCAAAATGGACAGGTGCTCCAGGAGATTCCTTCGCTTCCGGCTGGGAGCCAGTTATTACCAGTTCAGAGCTCTGCCCTTTGGTCTCACCACAGCGTCCAGGGTGTTCACCAAATGTATGGCAGTGGTCACGGCTCACCTGAGACATCGAGGATTCCAGGTGTTTCCATATCTAGACGACTGGCTCCTCACTGCTACTACCAGGCATCAACTTCTGCAAGCCAGGGACTACACTATCACAATCTGCTCCCAGCTAGGCATTACAATAAACTTCGAAAAATCTGCCTTGTTGCCCTGTCAATCTATCACCTATATAGGAGCAGACTTAGACACAAAGAACATGTCCACAAGGCTACCGCCAGAAAGGGTGTCTACAATTCACCAGCAAGTACAAATTCTAATGCAGAGAAAAAGGATCCAAGTCAGGTTCGTCCTTAAAACTCTGGGTTCCATGGCAGCGGCAATTCTAATCCCACAGGCCCACTTTCACATGAGGATCCTTCAGTGGTTTCTGTTCACACAGTGGTCTTTCCAACAAATGCCCATGTCTCAGATGATCATGATTACAGAAGAATGCAAAAGGCACATTTCCTGGTGGATGGTCTCCCCACTAGTGACTCAGGGCAGACCCTTCATTCAGCCTGCTCCAGTTGCCACGGTGACCACAGATGCCTCCCTGATAGGGGGGGGTGGCATTATCAGGGCAGGACAGTCCACGGCACTTGGCAGCCTCACGAGTACCACCTGCATATAAACGTCCTAGAAATGAGAGCCGTGCTCCTAGCGTTGCAAGCTTTTCAAGACGCTCTCCCTTCTGGGACCATTGCAATTCAAACGGACAACATGTCAGTGGTCTGGTACATCAACAAGCAGGGCGTAACCAGGTCCTACCCCTTATGTCGAGAAGCACTCAGACTCTGGCAGTGGGCGACTTCTTCCCAACATTTTCTGATTGCGACGCACATCCCTGGGAGGTCCAACGTCATAGCGGACAGGCTCAGCAGAGCTATTCTCATGCCTCACGAGTGGTCTCTGAATCAGGTAGTTGCGGATCTGATCTTCCACAAATGGGGACAGCCTTGCTGCGATCTTTTTGCCACCCCCTTCAGCAGCAAATGCAGCTACTACTTCTCCCTTCTTCCACTTCCAGGTCACACATCCAGAGACACTCTAGTCCACAATTGGCCTCAGGGACTTCTTTATATGCCTTCCCTCCATTTCCCCTGATACCGAAACTCATACAGAAAGCAATATCGTTGGGTTGCAAAATGATCCTCATTGCCCCCTACTGGCCTTGACAGATATGGTTTCCGTTCCTGCACCATTACCTTCTCGATCAGCCCTGGACTCTAGATCCAATTCCAGACCTACTGATTCATCAGTCAGGCGGGCTGCATCAATCCTTCCAAACACTCCAGCTCACAGCTTGGTTGCTCCACTTCCAACCTTAGCCAGGCTTCACAGCATTTCCCCGGCCATGCTTGAGATTATTGTCTCCTCTCACAAGTCCACAGCTAGAAAGACTTATTCTAGCAAATGGAAACGTTTTTCTTGTTGGGCAGAGGCTAGGAACGTAGATCCTTTTTCAGCCCCAGTCCACAAAATTTTGGAGTTCCTACCACAACTTTTTCATTCTGGGTCCGCTTCTGCTACAATCAGGGTTCAATTGGCGGCCATTTCTAATTTGTATGTTGGGTTGTCTAATTCAAACATGTCTCATAAGCTCTGTAAAGCCTTTTTAAGAGGGACTACTCTCCTTAGACCTCCAGTGAGAGATCCCCCTCCTCCTTGGGACCTTAATTTGGTACTAACCTCCTTAATTATGCCCCCCTTTGAACCTGCAGCATCCTGCTCCATTAAGTTTCTATCTTGGAAAACACTTTTTCTGGTAGCTATTACTTCAGCCAGACGTGCCTCTGAACTTCAGGCACTATGTGTTCGTCCTCCATACTTGGTTTTCCATAAGGACAGGGTTGCTCTGAGGACTAATCCCTCGTTCCTTCCGAAAGTTTGCTCAGAAAACAATTTAAACCAATCTAGACCTTCCTGTGTTTTTCCCTAACCACACCAACAAGGCAGAATACAAATTACACCAATTGGACGTTCATAGGCAATTGCATTTTAACTTGCATAGGACTAAGGATATAAGGAAGTTGGACCAAATATTCCTTTCCTACGCTCTAGGCAAACAAGGTCTCCCAGTTTCCAAAGTGACCTTATCCAGGTGGTTGTCTCACATTATTACTTTCATTTATCAATTGAGAAACAAAGAGTTTCCTATCAAACCAAAAGGTCATTCTACTAGGGCTTTGGGCCACCTCTGTAGCCTTCCAATCTAGGTTGCCCATGGATTCTATCTGTGCAGCTGCTACGTGGGCAAATCCTCATACCTTTATTTCTCATTACGAGCTAGATATGGTATTCAGGAGCAGAGCTGACTTTGGTTCCACTGTTCTGAAGAGTCTATTCCAATGAGCCACCCAGGATTGTAGGTGCTAGGGACGCTGTCCCAACCAGCAAGAACGAAGGCGAGATAGACAACTTAACATAAAGAAGTTATGTACCTACCATAACGTTCCATGTTAGTTGTCTTCATCTCGCCTTCTTTCTTGTGCCCCACCCTCCGTCCCCCTGTCCTCTTGGATCGAGAGGAGTTTTGGTTTCACTGGCTGAGTGTTCTCTGGTTTGTTCCTCTACTGACTTAGAGAGTATGATAGGTACACTCAACCTGTTTGTTTGGACAGGTTGATTCTCTGGCTATGTCTGGGGTTAGCCATTACAAACGAGATGTGGGTAGCTAGTGCTAGGCATCATGGGATAAGGGGTAGTCTCAAGCCAGTAAACCGCTCTCGAGCTATAGAAGATGACGGAGTCGCAGCCGAGGATCGGCTCCGATCCCAACCAGCAAGAAAGAAGGCGAGATGAAGACAACTAACATGGAAAGTTATGGTAGGTACAAAACCTGCCTAATATTGGCTTCAAAAAATATTTCAACCAGATTGATGGTAGGATGCATAGGGGGATTAAAGGTACCTAGGCCTGGTACAGCTGTTAGTGTTTCTCCAATCAATATTGTTTTTTTTTTTTTTGTTTGTTTTTTTTTGAGAAAAATAGCTTAAATTTAATTTACGAGTAAAAAGTTTAAAATCGAGCATGACCTCATCTGCCCTTCCTCCTCTTTCTGGGACAAAGGGTAAGAACTTCTTCAAACAGCTGGGCTCAAATGTTATCAGTAACAATTTTGCTATAATTAAAAAATTTAAAGTTGTCTGTTATTAAAAACAATGACATGGGACACCTCTAGTTCCTTTGAGGGTCCCCCCTCTTGCCACCCTCTGTCTGTCCCACTGGTTTTGATTGTATTTCTGCTGTTGGTATTGATGTAGCCTGTAATGAGTGAACTGTTGTGTACCCCCTTCCAGTGTTTCTCCTGTATCCTCTCAGATCGCCTGGGTAAGGGGAGATCTAAAGGGGTTTCCAGTTGGTCGTATGTATTGCCCCTTTCATTACAATTCATTTCTCTAGGGACCATATTACCATTTTGAAAACTCTGGAGACCTTTTCTATAAGGTGTTGAACAAAGCAGTGCCTTGTTCGTAGTCACATTTGTCCCTAATTAGCTTTCTCTCCTTTTTATATTTGACATGAAAAATAACTGTGTCCACGTTATTAAAAATATCACAACTAGTCTTTGAATCTAACAGTAATAACATTAATTTGGGTTCAGTTAGAGTATGCTCACAATGTTAAATTATTAATATAGTCAAATATGGTAAGCAGTAGTAATAAGACGTACAGATGGTACATGCCAGATGTGCATTTAATTTGGGTTTGTGCTAACTGATCCTGTAGTGCACGATACGTTTTATTTATTTATTTATTTAATCTTGTCAAAATCGAAGATTGCATACATACAAATATTTCAAGCATGGGCATATTAATGCCCTTCTAGCTTGCCAGTATACCAAAACACTTGTTCCCATAATAAGTGTCCAGGCTGTTCTTAAAAATATCTAAACTAGTACTTACTTTAATGTACTTTGATAGTCTGTTCCAAGCATCAGCTACTCTGTCAGAGAACCAATTAGTACACTTTTTATTCCTATAGAATTTTCTGCACAGGTTTTCTGATGATTCTCTAGTACTTTTTGTTAACCCCAAACATTCCCAGAGGTAGTTGTCACTAAATGCCCTATATACCTGAATAAGAGCTCCTCTTAGATATCTTTAAGAGAACACTGTACAAGTTCAGATATTTTAGTCCTTCATAATAACTTGCCCTTGGTATATTTCCGCTGTACTCTTTCCAGTTTACTCATGATTGTTTTTCTATAGGATTTCCATATTGTTATTCCATACTCAAGTTTGGGTCTAATGTAACTAACAAACAATGACTTCATTATGTTTGATTTTTATAAATCTTTTTATACCGCCTGTAGTTCTATCACTGCCATTAACCAATTGGTTGATATGATTAGAAAAACTCATAGCTGAATCTACCCATATACCCAGGTCCTTAAATGAGTCTACAGATTCAATCCCTGTGTGCTTTATTAAATATTCACCTTTCAGTTTGTCTCCCAAATGTCATGTGTTTAGTTTTTGATGTATTTATCAACATATTATTCTCCTGTGCCCAAATGGTCAATTTAGTCAAGTTATTTTGCAGACATGCCTTATCTGTAACACTTGTAATCAATTTACCCAGTTTACCCGATTGGTGCCTTGTTAGCTAGAGAAGGTATTGGAACTCTAGGCCAGATGTGTGTCAAAGCATTCTGCTGCAGAGAGCTACCTATAAGTCTATGAGCAGCTGTTTAACATACCTCCTTGCCCTTTGGTCTGTCTGCTGTGGGTCTTTACTTAGCTCCATTCTTTGCCCACCTGTAGCTGAAAGGGAGTCACATTTTCCTTCACCTGTTTGACTGCTTGATGAAGGTAACCTTACAGAAAGAAGTCATGATCCTGTCATCTGCACACCTCGGTGCTTCCAACACCTGAGTATCTCTGTACCCCAGAAATCCTGCCTGAGCCTGTGCCATTTATCTTATTGCTGCAAACACATTACAGAGAAAGCAGATGCCTTAGCAGTATACAAACACCTAACAGTCCTCATCATTAACCAGCATTTTCTACATGGTCTTGGGGTATCATTTCAGCTATCTCACTCTATTTAGTGCCACTGTCATGCCTTCTTTGATAATCATGCCTGACTATTACAGGTTCTGTCTTGTATAGTCCATGTATCTCTTCACAGAACTTCCATGTTTCCTCTTGCCTTCTTCCTGACTCTTCCAAATCATTTTTACCAATCTATTTCCTGCAGATGTGAACAAACCACCTTAATCTGTTTCCTTGACCTTCTGGGCAGTTGGGGCTACTTTGACTTCTGTCATAATGTCCTTATTTCTTCGTCTTTGCCACAGTGTGCATCATACTACTAGTATCAAGCATTTCATGTCCATCAGTTCAGGTTTCCTCAACTGCTCTGCCTTCACTGCCAAGGTTTCTGTACTGTACAAACACCTTGGTTGTAGCACTGTTTTGTACACCTTACTTTTCATGTGGTTTGTATTAATTATTTCAGCTTCAGGTTTAGTGCTTAAAATTACCATATCTGGTCTTTCGCAAAGAATGGTTCATCCTTTTGAAACAACCCAAGTGTTATGGCAAAAAAAGTAGCCATAGAAGTAAACCTCAAACAGTCTGTTAACCTTCCAGTCTTCTGTCATCACTGTAATAAGTAAAAACACTTGTGTTGTACAGATGTGCAGTTTTATTTGAATAGAATAAAACCATATACAAAAGACACTGTTTCTTATGTTGCTAGGATGGTGTCAAGTATTGTTATGATAAATTTGGGAAGACATGACTAGTAGAACCTAAAGCTCATTCCATAAGGGCTGTGGCACCCTCTCAGATCTTCTAAACAAAAATGCTTCCCTTGATGATGACTGTGCATGTGTGACATGAGTTTCTCTGAATACCTTCATAAGACACCTCCAGCTGGATAAGATCTTGAGGGCCAGATCCTACTTTGGGACATCAGTCATTCACTGGATCGTATCATGATCCTGTCACCCCTCCATGGGTCACAACACACAAAAAGCCTTCTTGACCAAACTGGAAACGATCCAAATTGTACCAGACACACTGGTTATGAGGGATTTCAGTTATGCCACCATCAACTGGGAAACCTGGCTAGCCCTAACTCACTAGCGTAGAAGTTCATTGAGTTTGTTAATTCAGATGCTCTGGAGCTAATTGCCTGTACCCCAATAAGGGACACAAACATTCTGGATCTGGTCCTCACCAACATGTCAAACAAATGCACTGCCCCAACTGTCTGACCCTCATTGGTTAAAACTGACTACAAATCAGTCACCTTCGAGCTGGCACTAACAATAGAACTCTGAAAAGGTGAAATCAGACTAAAAGACTTCACCAAAGCAAACTGTACCCTCCTAGGTGAAGGTATAAATGCATTCCAAGCCCCTCTCCAAACTGGAAGTGGTAACTATGCCGAATATTACACTAAAGCCCTGTACAATCACTTGCCTAAGTGTATAAACTTGGCCGTACCAGAAAGAATCAAAGCCAGATCCCCCCCAGTAAGAACAAACTGCCATGGTGAACATTTAACATCAACAGACTTTACAATAAATGCAAAAAGTTGCTGTCCAAGAAAACAAAGGCAAGGCCCCAACAGTGGAAAAGCACACTCTTCAACCTCAACAGGCAAATAAAACAACTTGTCAAATCCTTGAAAGGTTCCTTTGAGAGAAACTTAGCAAATACAGCCAAGGGGTAATCATAAGGCCTTTTACAACTTCATACATAACCTAAAGGGGTAGGACCCAAGCATGTGCAGAACTAGTGGCCAATGGTATCACACACACTGACCCCATAGAGATAAACCTGCTAACAGATAGGTTTGGCAAAAGTTTCACTCCCTTATCCCCTCCTAACTTGCAACAAACCTTTCCCCAAACCTCCCAACCCCACCCTACATATCTGAGGAGCAGATACTCAAAGCCTTGTCCAAGATCCTCAAAGCCTGTATGGGACCAGACAACATCCCAGGCTATCTTCAAAAAGGCTAAAACATGAACTAGTATCACCACTAAGTACACTTTTCAATCATAGCCTGACCACAGGCTTTATTCTTGCGGAATGGAGAACAGCAGCAGTTATTCCCCTCCACACAGGTGGCCTAGCAGCAACAAACCCGGGGAGTTACAGACCCATAAGCCTGACCAGCCTAATCACGAAGGCCATGGAATGTATCATTATGGACCTCATAAATAAAGACATAGGTGACCTCCAAACCCTGGATCCTACCCAATTCGGCTTCATGAAGGGCAGATCCTGCCTGTTAAATCTGGTGGATTTCTTTGAAAATGTTATCAAGATCATTGACTAGGGCAGGTCTCTGCACACAGCATACCTCAACCTGGCAAAGGGTTTCGACACAATCCCACGTTCAGGCATTACTGATAAATTTAGCAAACTGAATGTAAACCCATTCATTGTAAGATGGGCTGCCACCTGACTCACAAATAGGGCACACACTATCAAAATGGGTGATTCCACATCAACCAGCAGACCTGTTACCAGCGGGGTGCCACTGGGGTCAGTGTTGGGCCTCTTACTGTTTGGTATATACTTCTCAGAAGTTCAGGTCAAAACTAAGGGGTTGTGGCTGACCAAGTTTGCAGACAACTGCAAACTAGGTGCAATCATTGAATCCCAAAATTATGTAAGTATACTCCAGGAGAGTCTCACGCAGACCAGTGACTGGTCTCTTAATCACAGTCTCGAACTGAATGCAAAGAAATGCATCATCATTCCCTTCTGTACAGTGTCCCCTGACACTATCAAATCAACAACAGTGCCCTAAGTACCCATGAAGTGGTAAGGGACCTGGGATCACAAGTTGACTGCGACCTTAACTTCTACCACCATGTATCTACTGTAGTAGGGAAAGATTTCTACATAGCACAATTGATTAGTAAAGACATCACCTCGAGAGCAAAAGAAGTTATAACCCCCCTATACTTGGCAGTTATCCGGTCAATAATTGAGTATAATGCCCCATTTGGCATGTACCGTACTAAGCACCTGCAGCAATTAAAATGACCTCAGTGGTTTCCAACAAAGAAGATCAAGGGGTCCAGCATGTGCCTTACACAGACTATCTAAAGTCCCTGTCACTATTCTCCATATCATATAGACTTCTTAGGAGAGACTTATGCCTGGCCTACAGAGCAATCCAAGACCCAAACCTAATGAACTTGTAGCATATCCATAAATCAAACAGGACTAGGGCTACCCATTCCAGGGACCTAAATATAGTCTGCAACTTAAATAGGACATGCTGGAGGGACAAAGTATCTCCCAGCAACTGCCACATCTTTGGAACAGGCTACCAATTCATGTGAAAGAGAGTAGCTCTGTTCAAGAGGAACCTGGATGAATGGATGGGTACCATAAATTCTTACCAGGGATAGAGCCCATGACCCACCTGGACATGGGCAGTCATCATTAAATGCAGTCTTGGTTATTGGCTGGCATTTCAGTGGTATTACATTGGGATGAAACGACTAGGCTTAAAAGGACTTCCGGGTCGATAGCCTAATCTCCTATGATTCCATTTAGGAGGACTGGCTGGGAACTCTTGTCCTAATGGTTGAAGAGGGTGAACCAGACCATGTCAAATGATTGTTATATACTTGGAGTAACAGTAGATGGCCTTCTATTCCTATGTTATAGTATTCTTGGTGTGGGATTTTCAGCCTCAGGTGACCTGTACGTTGGCTCCTATACAAAAGCTTCAGCTTGGCTGTTGCAGTTGCATGGAACGTCACACATAGGGCCATAAACTAGGGACCTTGAATGTGCCATCTGTATGCACAGACCTCAGAAATTGTCAGCCGCAGACGACTGTCACATCATGTGCTTCGCTCCTTCACCACAAGACTTCTAAAAGCTCTTCTAAAACCCCGTTGAGTTGTTTTTTTCTTCTTTGACCTCTAACTAAAGCTTGGTTTGTTGTAGTAAACTTTAGCCGATGTCAGCAAAAAAGGGCAAATGCCAATGCAGGCACCAGATACCCAATAAAGATACGCACAACCACCGCATTTTTTGCCTAGGCTGAGAGCACGATCACACTGCTTGCTCTGTCTGCCAATCCTTCATTTCTAAGACCCTACTCAGCCGTCTGGCTGCACTTTATCTTTACCTAGAAAACCAACGACTTAAAAAATTAACACTTGGGATGAATCCTGTTTCAGAAGCCCTGACTGAACCTCTGCGAAAGAAGGACAGGATTCCTAGGTCCTCTTCCACTGCCTCTCTGCCTTTGGATACCCCACCAGCTACCAATTTAGGAGTTGAGGGACATCCGACAGATCCATCGACTTCGACATTTGAAGAAGCCACATCGCAGTTGACGACAAGCACGTCCACAGAGCTGACCCAGACATCGGCTACCGCTAAGGTCAAGGGGGGACCAGACTCAGTCGGGCCTCCGATCAGGATACCTCCTTCCGACACAGCTGTCCTTAGCCAGGCATCCAATTCCAGGCCTACGCTTAAGACTACTCCAGTTAAAAAGAAACAGGAAAAACATCTAGCTACACCCGCCGAAGGGCTACCTGATTGGCAGTCCTTCACCTCATCTTTGATGCAGGCCTTTATGGCCCTTAGGACGTCAGCCTCTTCTCCATCTACTCTTCCTTTCTACACCCCTAGCCCTGCCTCTGTCTCTTCTCTTTCACCACCTATTTCACAAGATGGGGAGAAGGAGCAAGAGACCTACTATTCATCTTCTGATGAATCGATATCTTACACTTCCCAAATTGGCTCTCCAGAAGAGTATTACTTCCCAGATGAAGAATCCATTGAAGGGGACTCCCCTCCAGAAGATATCACTTTTGGTGAGACTGTAACCAAAATGAAGGGATACTTCAAATGGGACAACTCTCAAATATCTGATATTCAAGGTATTTTGAACTATTATAAGTGGAATCTCCCTTCCCTTCTGCAATTCCACCTGTCATCCCTGCTTATTTAGATGCCTTTTCCTCAGCATCTAAGACACCAGATTCTCAGTCACCTGCCCCTAAGAGGCCAGACCGCTTCTACAAGGTGCCTGATGACCAGACGTTTCTAGTCAAACTACCCCTGGTAGCTCCTGCTGTGATTACCATTTTACAAGATAAACTGTCCAGACTGATTTTGTCTGCCTATCTCTTACCTACAGACAAAGATAGCAAAACAATGGATAGAACTGGAAAGAAGGTTTACTCCTCTTCCATTTTGGCCTTTAGAGCTTTCAGCTGTCAAACCCATATGACCAGATATGCTCTGGACCTGGTCTCTCAAGCCTCCAGTCTGCTGGCTGCTACTCCAGACTGCCCCGCTAGATCTGACATCTCTTCCAAACTATCTCTGGCTGCTCAAGTAGCCAGACACTCCATTAGATGTAGTTATAATGCTGCAGAGGCCACTGCACAATCTGCAGCATCTGCCACTGTACTTGGGAGATATTCCTGGCTACGTCTCCAACACTTACCAGAAGACCAAGTTTAAAATCTTAGATGCTCTGCTGGACCCTAGCTTCTTGTTTGGAAAACAGTCAGCAGACCTGTTCAAAAATCTGCAGGAAAGGAGTAAGGTGTATTGCAAGACATCAAGCATTTTCTATCTCCTATTCCCAAATATTACAGGAATTACCCTGCCAAAGCCACCTTTGTCAGAAGAAACCCTGCCCCAGCTGGACCTACCTCTTCCAGACACAGAAGAGGGGCCTGAAGACAAACCCTTTCCAGGCCAGCTTTCTCTCAGACCCCCTCTAGACAGCCCTTTCAAGATAGAGGAGGTCCCAACAATGCTTGATTGTCTTGCCCACCTCCCTGTTTCTGCCCGCCTTTCCCACTGCCTCCTCTTTTGGAAAATCATCACCACAGACAAATGGGTTCTGGCTATTATTCAAAAAGGATACTTCCCTCTCCTGGAAAGAAAGGTCAACCTTAAGGGGCGTCCCCTTCCCCCCCAATAAATAATAGACTCCTCTTCCCAGAGATTCTGAAAGACCACCTGAACTTGAGCACAATAGAACCTGTCCCTCCAGGGCAGGAAGGAAAAGGCTTCTATTCAAGACTGTTTCTGGTCCCCTAAAAAGATGGACCATGGAGACCCGTTCTAGACCTTTCCTTCTTAAACCTTTTCTTAAAAGTTCCCAATCAGCTCTTTGTTTCCTTGCACCCCAGGGCTGTGGGCATGGCAGTCTCCAAACAAACCATCGCGTGTTGAATTAGAAAAACTGTTTGCCTATGTTATTCACACCATGGCAAAAAAACTCCCACAGGGAGTTAAAGCTCACTCTGCCAGGGCATTGGCAGCCTACAAAGCCTTCTTAAAAGGCCTGGACACTGCATTCATACTAGAAGCAGCCACATGGTCCACCATTCACACTTTCACCAAACACTACAATTTAGACAATGTCTCCAGAACACGTGCAGATTTGCCAGAGCAATTCTGCAGGACTTTGTGGAATCAGCTTATTCTACCTCCTCCCTTCCTTCCAACTAAGCTGTGGTACTCTCCCACACCAAGAGTACTGCAACATAGGAATAGAAGGACATAGAATAGTTGTGTAAAATCTTACCGTAACCATAGATGTCCTTCTCTTCCTTGTTGCAGTATTCCTTCCCACCCACCTTAACCCCCTTATCCTTTTTCTCTCACTCATTACTGATCTGTCTTGGGTTGTCTGGGGGATGTACCCTACCCTGTGACCAAATTAACCACAAAATGACTCCTTGATCCTATGACTGACATCACTGGCTACTCCACTTACTCCTGTCCTGCTGGGCTTTCAAGTTCTGAGGTCTGTGCATGCAGACGTCACATTTAAGGTCCCTGGTTTATGGCCCTATGTGTGATGTCCCACACAACTGCAAGAGCCAAGCTGAAGCTTTTGTACAGGAGCCAATGTACAGGTCACCTGAGATGAAAAATCCCACACCAAGAATACTGCAACATGGAAGAGAAGGACATAGATGGTTATGGTAAGATTTTACTCAACTGTTCTATCCAAGTGGTTGTGGATCATCCTTGTCAGCTACCTGGATTGCCCTGTCATGGTGTATATTGGCCTTTTTACATTGTGAATAATTTGTGCTGTTGTATGAGAGAGCAGTGTGTGGACTGCAGTTATAAGTAGCTTTCTACAGTTCTGGAGAAAATTGTGAAAAACAGGGTATTATGAGTAAGGAGGAGGAGCTGAGCAGGTTTTATCTGTGCCAAGCAGATTGAAATTTGTCATTTCAGTCCTAGTGGTTGAAGGTGATGAACCACAGTAATGCAAACATATTGTTATGGTAAGTATGTAACTTTTATTTTAGGGACATCTGAGTCTCAGCCAGCACAAACTGAAGTAATGTGTCAGATACATAAGTTCACTTGTTCTGAGTCTGATGGTTCTCGCTTGGCTGCTTCACAGTTCGGAGTGAGATACTTGCTCAGATTTGTAAAGCCCTATTTTTGCATACCTAAGCATCATATTAGATCTCCATGGGACAATCAAATTATCTGCTGAGAATCACACTGGTTCTTCCTCTGGTAAGGGGAGGACTGAGGTGGTGATAAATGGTGCAGGTTCAGCCTCACTACTAGACATTGAAGATGGGAAAATTTACTAGCCCACTTTGAGATACCGGCAGTTAAAAATCCTTCATATGAAGATCAGAAGGAGAGTTCTGTTCATAGTCCCATGCATATGTTGGAGCACCACCACAAGAACAAGCACATAGAGGCCGGATCATACCTGAACCTTCTTGAGGGAAGTCGGGTATGCAGCTGTCCTACAAATCCTTTCATATGGTAACCTCTCCCTAGACTAGTAAGGACTTGAGGTAGAACAGTCCTTGGATTTGGTCCATGGCTTTGGCAGAGTCATGTCCTCTGTTCCCAATCTAAGGGTACATCTCATGTTTCTCGCTCAACCCTGTCTCCAGTTATTTGACTAGTGCCCTTGATTGTTCATCCTGATCCCAAGGGATCAGCATTTTGAGTTACTCTGTCTTATGTTTGGGGTCCTTGGGATTGAAGTTGGGGGCTCTCCTACTGGGGTTCTTTCTTATGCACGTGCAAGCCAACATGACCTGGTCAAATAGAGGTCCCTTGGTCATCCTTCATGGGAGCTAACACTTCATGAAAGTAGTTTTGAAGCCAACACGACAATTAGTGCAGGCCTCTTCCCATATAGAGACAGCTTTGACTAGCTTGAAATAGCTGGTGCAGGTTCTCAATTCCTCAGCACTACTTTGTCATTTGTGTCCTTGAACAGTCTCACTTCTGCAAGCAGCAAAGTTCTTGTGTCTCTCGTCTCCAGAACTTGCCATCTAAGATGGACAAGGATGATGAGGCTGCCTCCAGTTCCCCAAGTCTGTTTTTCCACTGGGTACTCTCAGGCTGACAAGGAACAGTTTAAGCTGGCATGTTGCCCCATTTCTTCCCAATGAGCACTTAATGAATTTTCCAGAGCAAAAGTTTGAGGAACACTGGATCATCTATCATCTGGAACTCATCATTAGGGATTCTGCATTAATATCGTGGAAGCACACATATTTTATCATGTAAGCATCAATAAAGGCAGATCCCAGTAGAGTGAGCAGATCATGTCTGTAGGGATCCCAGTGCCGACTGCTACATGATCTCTTTTTTGCAGCAGAGTTTCCAGAACTTAGCATATTACCACCTTGGTGCCAGAGGAAGGCTCCTGAGCTTTGGACAGGTGTGGCAAAGTGTGTTTACTTTTCCATGTTAGAACTAAATATTCTTAATGTTGTCTTTCATACATCTGTTTGTGATGTGCCCGTTTAGAAAGGCAGTGGATAAGTTAGAGGACCTCTTACAGTGTGAACTTGAGGACAGTTAGAATGAGACCCTGTCCATGTATACATATATGCATACAGATATTTCAGGCATGAGCAATGGGCATCTATGTCCTTTTAGCCTACAAGTATATAAAAGTAGTCATCCCCAAAAAAACTGTTTAAGCTGTTCTTAAAAAAATGTCTAAGTTCTTGCTTTAATACAGTTTGGCTCCCTAATGCAGGCATCAGCTTGTCTGGCACAGGAACCAATAGTACATCTCTCATTCTGTGGATTCCAAAGTGAAGTATCATGTATCCCTGTATAATGTTTTACTGCATTTTTGTCTTGGCTAGACCTGCAGGCTCAAATGCTTGTATAAGGAGTGAAGATGATTTTCTTAACTTAGGGGAGAGCTTAGAAGTAATGTCGTTCATGCCTTTTGGGGGTGGGGGGTTAATGCTCTTCAGACCACATTTCAAGGCTCTGGTCAGTAACCTGATAAACTTCTGAAGAAGAATCAGTCTTTCATTTCTGCCAAGAGCCTCTGTTTCCCTGTCCTTCCATTGTATCCCTTTCCCTGCTAAACCCGACCAATCACAGAAGTGAGACAAAGTTCCTCACTGTTCAGAGAAGTCCTTTAATTTACTACATGTTCTTGCCATTTAGTGCACCTCAGTGTGCAGGCCTGTAACAGTTGCTACTAGGATCTGGGACTTTCTGTGGAAGGAGGTTGCTCTATGAGTTCTCCTTGGCTTTTAGAACCCTCAGAAGGGAGTGATGGGTTGTTCATGTATTCGCAGGTGTTCCCCCAGAGTTGAACCACTGGTGGTTCTGCCTATGTCATTGGCACCTTTGGGACAGACCCAGACTCTGGCTAAAGGACAGGCCATAGAGTTTCTCAGTCTGAGAGGAATGCTCTTTTTGTTTTTATTCTGATTTTTCTTGGTCCCAAGTTATGTCGCATCTGGATTTCAGCCATCCCCATTCAGTAAATCCAGTTTGTGATCACCCTACAGTGGATTATTTAATCTTGCTGTCGCATATGGCCTTCATGGTGTCAGTAGATGTGATTGATTCTTTTTTACGCAGTGGCATAAGTGACCCACAAAGGCGATCTCTGCAGTTTACTGTGGGTGGGTATCTCATCCAATAAAGTGTAGCCATTTGATCTTTTGTCAATCCCCAGAGTTTTCACCAAGGTATCTGGTATGATGGCTGAAGCATGTGCAAGTGTGGGGTGTTCTGGGCTCCTGATTAGCAATGATCTAGGGAGGTGGTAGTTCTCCTGTGTGATCTTCCATGTATGCAGTTATTGGAAAGCACCAAAAATTGGAAGAAGTTTTCTTTGACCTTTGTTGAACAGCATCCTTCATCCAGGCAGACCTGGACAGTGTTCAAGACTGATCACTCTTGCCCCCAGTACCAGGCCTAACAGTCATAACCTTGGCTTCCTGGCTAAGGATGCAGTCACAGTTAAGGCTTAAACTCTGCTGAACCTTAAAGGTTCATAGATAGTTGCTAAGCATGCAGTCCAAGCGACCATTGATGAGCTTAGTCCAAATTCCCAGTTTCCTCAAAGCACTGTCCCATAGTGGGCAAATGAAGGCTGAGAGATTTGAACCCTGTACTACAGGAAGTAGCTCATTAGCAGCTTTATTCCTATTCACCAACTGCTCTAATGATCTTGATGGCAGCCACAGTCTTCATAATGCCATGCCATTTGAATACTTGATTCAGGTGTTGTTGTGAATTGTGAAATTTCAGTAACTTCACAACCACCATGCTTTTCATTCCCTACCCTTGTCACCAGGCCCTGTAGTGGGGAGATGTCCACAGTTATCTGCTAGGGGCTCGCCATCATCCATTTGGAGTTCATAATGGTGCTGTTGGCTCGAATGGTAATGGAGGAACAGCTCCTTTCTGATGAGACTGTTCACAAGTTCTGGCAGACAAGCCATCATATGGTATAGAGGCAAGCAGTGCTCATTTGTAGTTAGGCCAGTGATGTATCTTTCTCTCAATGCTTCATGTCCCTGGGGAACCGATCAAGTTAGAGAATGCTCTGAGCCAGGCCTCCTTACCTTTCCTGACGCTCCTAATTCAGAGATTGTTTGACGTGGGTCTTCTGGAAGTGGGGCATGCTACCCATCAATGTTAGCCTTCTGGGGAAGATGGTCTTCCCTTTCTTAATAGTGCAGCAGATCAAGAGGATGCAGAGCTATGTACTTCTATGTCCAGTAGTCTAGGAGGTTCCTACATGCCTTCTAGCCATTCCTGCTGTTCCCATTTATCATCTCAAAAGTTCATGGAAGAACTCTGCATTGTTGCCTCCTGATGACCAAGAAGAGTATATTTAATATCGTAAAGGCTCTAGTGCTATAGGAAACCTCCTTTGTCCTAGGTGAGGAGGTATCCCTTAGTTTTGGTGGAAGGGGAGGGGAGAAGATGGATGGCTCTTCTTCTTGGCATGCTCCTGATGTTTATCTGCTGTTTTTGGGCTTCTTTCACCATGACAAAGCTGCAAGGAAGCTTTACATTTTGTAGGATTTACCAGAGCTTTGCTTCTGAGTGGAAAAGGCTCTCATTTTGGGTGGAACATTTGCTTAGTCTGCAGCCTTCATAAAGCTTGGTTATTGTAATCCCAGGTACGTGTTTTTGACTTCCCTTGTTATAAGGAGACATAACCTTGTGAGATGTTGCCTGCTGGATCTCTCATAGATAGATAATAGGCTTGCAGTTCAGATGACTGTTGAGGAGTCTATCCCAATAACCAGTTGTCCCAGAGCACTGTTTGGTTAAGTGACTTGCTCAGGGTCACACAGTAGGCAAATGAAGGCTGAGGGAATCCGGCCTGGACCAAAGGATGCAGCCTGTAAAGCCCATAACCTTAAGCCTTAATCCTTTGTTGTTGTTTTGTCTTTAAGTATTGTATGTATCTGATGTTAATTCCTGCAGCAAAATATTCCAGGTATAGCATTTCAAATATCGCTTTATGGACTATACACAGATCACCTCTATATTGCTTTATGGACTAGGCAGAGGTCACCTGTAAGTAACCTATAGGAAACAGAAACTTAATGACAGTTCCTGAAGCTCTGTTATTTTTAAGTACCACAGGTTTGTGAGAGAGACTTAAATTTCCAAATTACCAGCCTCAGCAACAGCATACTGCAGAACTGTATTTCCCTACCTGGGTGACAATCTGATCCAGGTTTGGTCTTTAAAGGAGATGCAGAGGATATTAAATTATATTCCTCAGTGGCTGAAAAGTTTAGCATTCATTCTCATTCTGTTAAAGACTAATGTGGCAGCTCAGAAGACTGTGTTAGTATACAGGACATGTTAACAGAAGCCATGTAATACTCACTCCATACCTTTTTGAAATACTACAGGTTAGGACTTATCTTTAAGGATAGAGCTGGGTATGCCATACTAAAGGGCATGCTGACAACATCCACTACCCAGAAGTCCAGCCACTCTGCATAATCAGATAATAATCATACTCTGGTAATCATCCTTGAGGTTATGACTACAACAGTGATTCATACGAAAAGCACAGTCAACCTTTATAGTAACAGTACATGTTAGAATGTGGTCACTGCTGCAGCCCATTTTTCCACCCCTTTTGCCTTGCTGGGAAGTCAGGTCAGATAAGTACTCATATGATCCTTTTTTTCCTCCTATTCATATCCTTTCTCATTGATCACATCCCTCAGGAAAGCAAAAACCATCATAAATCTAATTTTAAGACCTCTGAGAAGTGACTGTGGTTGTCCAACACTTTTTGTATTGCCTGACAAGAAAAGGATGGTGTGGGATGACATCACCCTTATACCAGCTATGTGAAGACGTCCACAGTAAGGTGGTGTGGGAGGGCATTGCCCTTATACCAAATACGTGAAAAGGTCCACAGTAAGGTGGTCTGGGAGGGCATTGCCCTTATACCAGGTATATGAAGACGTCCATAGTAAAGTGGTGTGGAAGAACATTGCCATTATACCAGGTATTTGAAAACGTCCACAGTAGGGTAGTGTGGGAGGACATCTCCCTTATATTAAGTATGTGATGTCTTTGACATCCACATATCCCAAACCATAAAAAAGTCCACAAAAAACTTGGTGCACTGTATAGGAACAAGCAGTATTTTACTAAAACCACCAAAGCTACTAGTGCCCAAACCCATCCCAACTAACAGACTGAAACAAAGAGTTTGAAGGTTACACACAAAAAAACAATCAGTAAAAACTAAATGAAAACTCCAGCCAAGCTAGAACTCCCACTGAGTGACCTCTCAAACTTCTTGTATCAGAGGCACATGGGATATATGCATATGACCCTTATGAACATCAGGTGTTTAAGCTATATGGTGATTTTGAATGCCAATGACTTTTTCTTTTTAAGTCATTTAATGGACAATTTCAGGCCAATAAAGCCAAACCCCACTAGCTGTGGATAATGCGTATTTCAGCCTTGAGAAAATCTGACTTGGCAAAACTAGAATCCTGTTACAACAAAATTGCCAGATATGCTGCAAACAAGTCATATAGATCACACCAGTGTATAGCACTCAAACAACTCAACTGGCTTGAATTCCCCCAACTCCTATTCTTTAATCAATTAACCATGGCACAGAAAATATTCTATCAACCAGAGAAAATACCTGCCCTACAAAAAATACTACAACCATGCTCCAGTGCCAGAGCTCTGCATTCCTCCAAAAAACGCATTATAAAGATAATCACAGCCAGCAATCTAGCTGTGGAGAATCCCTCTTCTCAAACTACATAAGCAAAATGTGGAATGCACTACCACTTATTACTTCTATTACAGCCTTATCTCAATGTAAACGCATGCTAAAAAGTCATTTATCGAAGAAGTGTCTGTGCTCATGCACTGCTCCTGAATGAACTGTCTCCCTCAGATGATATCAGTATTTCTACTATGTTGGAACCATACTACAATAGATGTGCTTAGATCTGATAATAAGAAAGAACAATCAACCAAAAATCCATCCTTACTTTTCAATTTGAAAGTTGTACAATGTTGTATTGTCTCTGTTTCACTATTAAATGATCTCACAAAAGGTATTTTATCTGATTTGTAGAGAAATTCTATAAGCTTCAGTATACTATGTACTCTATATCTCTGTACTTTCTTCTTCTGGCTTTTCCTGGTTAGGGGTCGCCACAGCGGATCATCTGTCCACTCATGATTGGCAGTGTAGTTTTACGGTGTTGAGTTGCCAGCCCGGTGCCCAACCTTCCAGAGAAGGCAAACACTCACACCTAGGGCCAATTTAGAGTGTCCAATCCACCTACAACATGTCTTTTGGGATGTGGGAGGAAACCAGAGCACCCTGAGGAAACCCACGCGACCACAGGGAGGACAGGCAGACTCCGCACAGAAGGCACCCCAGCCGAGGATCGAACCGGAGAACCTCTTGCTGTGAGGTGGCAATGCTAACTGCTGCACCTGTCTGTATCTCTGTACTCTGATCTTGTATTTTGTAACTTACTGTGTATAAATATGTAATCAGATGTTTTTAACTTGTATGTATTTTGAGGAGCTTTTCTCCTGGGCCTCTTTCCAGTAACCAAATGTAAAATAACTAAATAAATGTAAAGACACTGTAAAGGCAGGACTTCCTGGCCAAAAGGAAAACTGAACAGCTTTGAATGTCTGTCTGGACATCAGCCTCAGCTTGCAGTTCACTGATGTTATGCCTGTAACAGTGACCACCCTCTTTTTTACAGTAAATGTGTTAACCCAGCTGTAACTTACCCAGATTAACACTGGATGTGATTAATTTAAAGATTTGTGAATTACGCAGATGTTCATCGTGTTACACTGCTGCAGTCATTACACTTGGGTTATTCTGCCATCAGACGGTTCCCCAGTCGGCCTGAGTTCCAAAGTCTTGGTCCGGCCTTGGTTGCTGTCGCCTCTTCCCTGACGTCAGTGCAACAGGGGTATATAAGATGCAGCCGACGCCATTTTCTTCAGTCTTTCTTGCCGCACGGTGCCCGAAGCAAAAGCAGTTCGCAAGTGCCGGTCGGCAGTCTCCTGAGATTTTCATTCCGAATCCAGACCGATGTCTTCTACAAAGCTAAGTACCCAGTTGGGGAAACTTTTTCATGCCTCAGACCGATGTCAGTAAAAGTTAATAACTGTATTTCTTGTGGGAAGCAAATACCTCATAAGGATTTCCATTCTTATTGTATCCCATGCCTAGGCCCAGACCATGACGTCACTGGTTGTCAGTTTTGTGCTAGGTTTAACAAGCGCACTATTAAACGTCGGTTTGATTTTGCCCGACATTATTTTGGCAGAAAATTCAATTACACCATGCCGTCGGAACTTCCGATGACCGGAATACATAAAAAGCGCAAAGACAAGGACAGGCATCCAAGGCCCAAAACTGACGACGACGTCTCTTCTAGGCCAGTCACTGGTTCTCCGGTTTTCAGCGAGGCGCCTTCGCAGCCCCTGACGACCGCTTCTTTAGAACCACAGGTGGCCTCTGACTCCCACGTGGAGATGGCTGGGCCTTCGGACGCACAAGATTTTCAGCCTACCGAAACTAACCCTTCAGAGGGATCTGGAGTAGCTGAACAACCCGTAGCTTCAGAAGGTGTTTTCAGACCTACTCAGTTAAGCATTAAATCTTCTGCTAAGTCTAAACCTTCTTTAAAAACAAAGAAACCAATACAGCATTCTCCAGGACAGGCCCCCATGCCTAAGAAACAAATTCTCAAAATGGCCGAAGACCTAATCACTCTGATCAGGGAGTCCCATCCCCCTCCTGATAAAAGGCCTAGACAGGATGCAGACTATGACTCATCCGACCAGGTATCGCTCTCTTCTGATTCATCCTCAGACCTAGGATACTCTTTACCCCCCCTATGAGGATTCTGATGCTGAGGAATCAATTCCATCAGTCTCTCCGCCTGAGGACTACTCCTTTGGGGAAACCTTACATATCATGAGGGAGCATTTCCATTGGGAGGGCCAGGATTACTCAGAATCCAAGAAAAGGCTCAGAGGCTTCCTTTTATTACCTCAACACAGACCCCTTGCTATTCCGCCAGTGTTAGATATTGTGGATGATGTGTATACTGAATCCAGCTTAAATCCTGATTTTTTTACCTCCAGCCCCAGTTAAGCCTGACAGATACTACAGAGTCCCTGACTCTCACAAATTTCTTTATAAAAGCACTGTTGCTGACCTTGAAACTATTTCTCAGGGCCCCAAAGGGGTTAAGGCCTCATCAGCAAAGAATCCAGTCCCCTCTGACAGAGACTCCAGAGCATTAGACAGATGGGGGAAGAAAGTGTATACATCTGCAACTTAGCAATGAGGGCCTTAAATTGCCAGTTTCACATGCTAAAATATCAGCAATATTTGATGTTTCAGTTGAAACAAAAAATGCTTCCAGACTCAGATCCTCCTAATTTTAAGGAAATGCAGGATTTATTGCATGCAGCTGAACAAGTGGGAAAACATACTTTGCAATGTGGATTTGATTCTTTAGAGACCTCCTGTAGAGCAGCAGGTACAGGTTCTGTCATTAGAAGACATGCTTGGTTAAAAGAACATACATTACCAGATCATGTTAAAGCAAAACTATTGGATGCACCTTTGCAGCAGGATGTGTTATTTGGAGTTAAGCAGAAGAGGTATTAAAGAAAATGGAGGATAAGGCAAAATCTATGCAAACGGTGAAGGATTTTTTACAGGTTCAGCCTCCTCGATTTACCAGAAATTGGCCAACAAAGAATTGGTCCTTTCCAGTTACAGACAGACCTCAAAGAGGTAGAGGTCAACCACAAGGTCCTTACAGGCCTCGACAATGGGGTGCATCAGCCCAGAAAGAAGGGGAAGACGGGCCTCAACCATATAAAAAACAGCCCCAATGACTTCCCACTACAGCTGCCAAACAGTTCTCTCTTGGCAGCCCCCTTGGGAGGAAAACTTGCACTTTTCTATCACAATTGGCATATGATCACCAAAGACAAATGGGTTCTCAACATTGTATCTCAAGGTTACAGGTTCCACTTTCACACTCTGCCAAGGTTAAAAGGAATGCCAAATCTGCCACCAAATCAATGGGCAGAGGCTCAAAAACAAATTACAGCACTCATGGACATGAGAGCTATTCCAAAGGTACCACCACAGGAGCAAGGACAAGGATTTTACTCAAGACTCTTTCTGGTTCCCAGAAAGGACAAAGCCTGGAGGCCAATTCTGGATCTTTCTTCTCTAAACACTTACCTGGATGTTCCAAAATTCAAAATGTTGACACTACAGCAGCTTCTTCCCATGCTAGGCAAGAAAGCTTAGCACGTAACCTTGGACCTCAAGGAGGCATACCTGCATGTCCCTGTCAGACAAAACTGCAGAAGATACCTCAGATTCATAGCTGGTTTAATGCACTACCAATTCTCTGCACTGCCCTTTGGCTTATCTACTGCGCCCAGGGTCTTCACAAAGTGCCTGGCACCAGTAATTGCATTTTGCAGACAGAAAGGAATTCAAATTTATCCATACCTGGACGACTGCCTGATTCAAGCAGAGAGCAAGGACATTCTTCTAAAGCATCTGGCGTTTGTAAAAAAGTTAAGTTGCCTAGGGTACACAGTAAACGAAAAGAAATCAAAACTAGTGCCCTCACAAGAGATAATATTCCTGGGTGCCAGCTTGAATACAACGGCCCATATGGTTTATCTCATGCCAGACAAGCAAGGACAACTGACTCAATATTTTCAATTGATGGCAACAAGAACCCAGCTCCCTGCAAGAAATATTCTGCAGGCCTTGGGTTACATGGCATCTTGCATACTACTAATTCCATATGCCAGACTGCATATGAGGAAACTACAATGGTACCTAAAGTGTGTCTGGTCTCAACACTCTCAAAGTTTGGAAACAGTAATACCACTAATTCCTTGCCTTCAACAGGAATTTCGATGGTGGGCTCAAGCTTGTCACCTCAACAAGGGACAGCCTTTCACTCAACCCACAGCCAGGCAAACACTGACAAACAGATGCATCGGATTACGCCTGGGGAGCACACATGGCAGGAAAATGTATTCAGGGAAAGTGGCCCACAGAACAAAGGCATCTTCACATCAATCAAAAAGAGATGCTAGCTGTACAAAATGCCCATGTTAAGTTGTCAATCTCGCCTTCATTCTTGCTTGATGGGTTCGGAGCCGATCCTCGGCTCCGACTCGGCACTTGCTAAGCTCGAGAGTCACTTTTACCAGCTCGAGGCAGCCCCATATCCCATGATGCAAGGCGGTAAGTACCCAGATCTCGTTTGCCGCTTCGCTGATGAGGTCCTCCTTTTACCAGCTCCTGGTAAGTGATTTGCTACTTTGCTATTTTAGCCCCCTTTAACAAAAAAACCCTTTATTATTAGTTTTAATTTAGTTTTAAACATTTTCTGACAGAAAATTCCATGTCTCTTCTTATTTTTTAGTCAGACTTTTACCCATCCCATCCCCCTGTTAGGGTGTGTGTGTGTGTTTCTAGTTATACCTTTTGGTATATTTAATTTAAATTCTTTGACTGGTGTGTGTGTGCTTGTGTTACACCATGTCTAAAGAAAGGGTCTCAGGCTTTAAGAAGTGTGACTCGTGCTGTCAGAAGATGTCTCTGACAGACGGTCACACTTCTTGCCTGTATTGCCTGGGGCCTCTTCACCTGCAGGACTCCTGTGCTATATGTCATTCTTTCAGCCAGAGAGTCCTGCAGGAAAGAAATAAGTTAATACTGAGGGGCCTTCTTAAGCCGGAGGGCTCTCCGGCTAAGTCGGCTCCATACAAGACTACCAAGTCTTCCAAGGCCCAGGCTTCTGTGTCAAAGCCTGCGGCCTCGGCCCGACTCGTTCTGAGTCGAGATCGCTCGGCTGGAGCCGATTTTGGCTTAACTAAGCCTTCGGCACCGATGGCTATCGGTGCCGATTCTGCATCGACCACTTCGGTGTCGGCTCCGATCGGTTCCGACCACCATGTGGCTCAGGCATCGGTGTCGGCTCCAATCGGCTCCGGCACCGTTACGTTTGTGGCTGTATCGGCTCCGGCTGGAGCCGATGCATCGAGATACCTGTCGGCTCCGATAAGTTGTCGGCTCCGACAGGTTCAATAGTTTCATCGGTTCCGATGGCTCCTTCGAGGAAGAGGTCTAGGTCTCCTTCCTTGGAGCCGATACTTCGGCTCGGCTTCACCTCTCCTCTTGAACGGAGCCATCGGAGCCGATCTTCAAGGTCATCCAGGCTTTCTGACCATGACTTAGAGAGTGGTCAGTAGATTACTTAAGTCACAGGCACTGGCCCAAATGTTACATAGTCCGTCTCAACAGGCGACTATTGGTCCACACCCCATTGCAGTTCCTCCTTCAACTCTACCCCAGAGCTTGGAGTTGGAGTCTTCGAATGGTTACTGCTACGGCTGAGGGACAGATACCCCTTCTGTTCCTTCAGCCTCTACTCTTATCTCCTCTTGAGACCTTCCTTAGAGGGATTCGGTGGCGGGCTTCCATGGTCTCCTCCGAGGGGGTGAGTGGCATCGGACCCTTGTCCGAGCCCGCTCTTCCCCTTGGAGCCTCGGCCTTGGTGAGCTCGGCTCCGACATCTGCCTCGGAGACTTCCCTTTCGGTGGTCCCTGGAGTTCCTAGCTCTTCGGAACGGGTTCTCTCGGACCTGCCTGGGAGGGGAGCATTCGAGGTGATGAGTGTGCTGGCCACTGGTATCAGCCAGCAGTCTGTTCCCTTAGCTCCTCCCTCTATAGTGCCTGTTGACATCTCTGCCACTTCTCTTGCTACAGGACCCAGAGATCCTCCGCCTCAGGTTTCCCCATTGGGAATTTCCCCCTCTTCCGAGGATTCTCCTGATGTTTCGGGAGATCCTCCTAGGAAGAGGACTTGTAAGAGGAATCATGTTGACTCCCCAGAGTCTATCACTGTAGATACTGTCTTTGATGAGTCAGACGGATCGCCAACATCCCCCTCTGAGGATGTCTCCTTCTCAGACATCCTAGAACTCCTTAGACAGAGGGGAAACTGGCCCACCAATAATCCCTCTGAGGATGAGTCAGTATACCTAGAGGCGTTTGGATCTCGGCCCTCCACCTCCTGGGTGTCTCCGCCTTCGACCCCTTATCCAGGTTATTGCCCGAAAGGCGTGGGCTGCTCCTGACTCTGTAAAGCCAGTCCCTAGGAGGCCTTCAAAATTTATCACTGCCCCGTGTGATAAGCAATTCCTCACTAAGGGTGTCCCGCTGATGCCATGGTGGTGGCTGCTGCCACCAAGAAGGAACTTGCAGATCCTTCCGTGCCGTCCATCCTCCTAATAAGGACTCTAGGACCATGGATAGGTACGGTAAGCGGATGTTTTCCTCAGCGACCTTTGCTATGCGTTCGCTGAATTACCTATGTCACTTCACCAGACTCCAAAGGGATATCCTTAAGGAGCTAGGTGATGTTGTTCAGGATCCTACAGCTGCAGGAGCTCAGGAAAAAATTGCTTCGCAGCTAGGAACCCTTAATTCCATTGCAAACTCCTCCATGCGGCTAATATCATATGCTGCTGATGGAGCGCAGTAGGGCCGCAGGTACAAGTGTGGCTCTTAGGCGCCAAGCCTGGATGCGGCTATGTGACTTTGCAGATCCCTTTAAGGCGTCCTTCACAAATTCTCCCTTTGATGGGTCAGCTTTGTTTGGCCCTCAAGTGAAGGAAACTTTGACCAGGTGTGAGCAGGACGGCAAGACTCTTTCTGCCGTAGGAGTCCGTTTTCCACCCCTTCTAGACCTTACCCCAAAGGACAGAAAGGTGGCAAAATGTGGTTCCAAATCCCAAGGAGTCACGCCGGATTCACGTGGTCAGTTTACCCCTAGAGGCAGAGGGGTAACAACAACAGGCGCGCTCTAGAGGCAGAGGGGTCCAAAAAAACAGGGAAACAGAGAGCCTCTCTCTGACAAGCCCTTTCAGCATCCCTGAGATGTTGCCCGGCTGTCCCTCCTTGGAGGCAGTCGGGGGAAGATTATCACTGTACCCAGAAGCCTGGCATTCCCTCACTCAAGACAGATGGGTACAGTCGATCATATCCAAGGGTTACATAATTCCTTTCGAGGAAAGTCCTTTCCCTCAAATTCCCTTCCAGATGTACCACCCGGTCTAAGGAAATTGCAGAGTTAGAAGTCTCAAAACTACTGCAAAAAAAGAGCCATTCAGCCAGTTACAACAGACCATTCAGAGCCCGGAATCTACTCAAGGTTCTTTTTGGTCCCCAAAAAACGGGAGACTGGAGACCAATATTGGATCTCAGCAGACTCAACAAGTCTGTGAGGAAGACAAGATTCGAATGGTCACTCTTCAGTCAATTCTGCCCTTCTTACAGAAGGACAACTGGATGTGCTCAATAGATCTTCAGGATGCGTACTATCACATCAAAATTCACAGACGCTCCAGGAGATTTCTCCGCTTTCGGCTGGGGTCCAGTCATTTCCAGTTCAGAGCCCTGCCCTTTGGTCTCACTACAGCCCCCAGAGTGTTCACCAAATGCATGGCAGTGGTCACGGCTCACCTGAGACGTCAAGGATTCCAGGTGTTTCCGTATCTCGACGACTGGCTCCTGTCAGCCACCACCAGGCATCAGCTTATTCAAGCCAGGGATTACACAATAAATCTTTATTCTCATTTGGGCATCTCGATCAACTTCGAAAAGTCATCCTTATCGCCCTGCCAGTCTATTACTTTCATAGGCGCAAACTTAAACACTGTTCGGATGTCAGCTACCCTTACAGATCAAAGAGTTTCAGACATTCAGAGTCATGTCAGGATCATTCTAGCCAACAAGAAAGTACGGGCCAGAATGGTTCTAAAGGTATTAGGCCTCATGGCTGCGGCCATTACTCTTCTTCCCTGGCTCGCTTCTACATGCGCCTTCTTCAGTGGATGCTGTTCACACAGTGGTCGTACCAACAACTTCCAATGCGTCACCAGATTCTGGTGACACAGACTTGCAAAGATCATCTTGCTTGGTGGATCACATCTCCTCAGGTTCACCAAGGCAGACACTTTGTACCCCATCCCCGATAGCCACTGTCACCACGGATGCCTCCCTGATCGGGTGGCCAGGGTCATTATCAGGGCAGGATGGTTCATGGGGCGTGGCAGCCGTTCGAGTACCACCTGCACATAAATGTCCTGGAGATGAGAGCAGTGCTTTTAACGTTGCAAGCCCTCAACGACTTTCTTCCCGTAGGGACAATTGCAGTCCACACAGACAACATGTCTGTAGTTTGGTATATCAACAAACAGGGCGGAACCAAGTCCTACCCCTTGTGTCGAGAAGCGCTCAGACTATGGCAATGGGCGATCTCCTCTCATCGGTTTCTGGTAGCAACGCATATCCCTGGGAAAACCAACATTGTAGCGGACAGATTGAGCAGAGCTATTCTCATGCCTCACGAGTGGTCTCTCAAGCAATCTATAGCGGAAGAGATTTTTCTGGAATGGGGTCGTCCATGTTGCGATCTTTTCGCTACTCCCCAAAACAGCACATGCCCAGACTTCTTGTCTCTCTTCCCTCTTCCAGGCCACGGCCCCAGAGACGCTCTGACCCAGGATTGGCCCCAGGGACTTCTTTATGCCTTCCCTCCATTTCCTCTGATCCCTCAAGTTATCCAGAAAGCTACCGTTTTGAGAGCCAAATTGATTCTCATTGCCCCTTACTGGCCTCGACAAGTTTGGTTCCCGTTCCTCCATCGTCACCTTTTGGTGCAGCCGTGGCATCTGGACCCAGTGCCAGATCTTCTGATTCACCAATCCGGTCAGCTGCACCGGTCTATCCCTTCTCTCAACCTCACAGCATGGTTGCTCCACTTCCTTCCTTAGCCAGGCTTCCTTTGATCTCTAACCCAGTTAGAGACATCATAGTAGCTTCTTTAAAATCCTCTACCAGGAGGATTTATACAAGCAAATGGAAACGTTTCTCTTATTGGGCTAAGGCCAAGAATATTGATCCTTTCACTGCCCCTGTTCAGGCAGTCCTGGACTTCTTAGCAGAGATTTTTCATGCAGGCTCCTCTTCTTCCACAGTCAGAGTTCAATTGGCTGCTATCTCCAACTTTCATGTCGGGTCAGATCACAATATTATGTCCCATAGGCTCTGCAGGGCCTTCTTGAAAGGAATTTTCCTACTAAAGCCTCCAATCAGGAATCCTCCTCCTCAGTGGGATCTAAATTTAGTGCTGACATCTTTGATTCTTCCCCGCTTCGAGCCAGCTGTTTCTTGTTCCCTGAAATTTCTTTCTTGGAAAACTTTATTCCTAGTGGCTATTACATCTGCCAGGAGGGTGTCTGAACTTCATGCTCTATCGGTTCGACCCCTATTTGTTTTTCACAAAGACAGAGTATCTTTGAGAACTAATCCGACCTTTTGCCTAAGGTCGCTTCAAAGACCAATTTGAATCAATCCATTGATCTCCTGTATTTTTCCCAAACTATTCAGACAGAGCCGAACAAAACTACATTATCTTGATGTCCACCGTCAACTCAGATATTATTTGGACAGAACAAAAAATTTAGGAAATCTGATCAACTTTTTGTTTCCTATGCGGATAATAAGAAAGGCCTTCCTGTTTCTAAAGTGACCTTGTCTAGATGGCTTTCTTCGGTCATCTCTGAAATTTATCTGCTCAGGGGAAACAGCTGGGCTCAAAACCTAAAGCACATTCAACTAGGAGCTTAGCTACTTCTACAGCCTTTCAAGCTAGACTTCCTTTAGACACTATTTGTGCAGCGGCCACTTGGGCCACTCCTCACACTTTTGTTTCCCATTACAAATTGGACTTGGCCTCCAGGGACAGAGCCAGTTTTGGCTCTACAGTCCTCAAGAGTCTGTTCCATTGAGCCACCCAGGATAGAGGTGCTAGGGGCGGTCCCATCAAGCAAGAATGAAGGCGAGATTGACAACTTAACATTAAGAAGTTATGTACCTACCATAACGTTCCATGTTAGTTGTCTTCTCGCCTTCTTTCTTGACCTCCTCCTTCCCCAGGCCTGGACAGACCTTTTTATAAGAAATTATTATGCTGAAGACCATTCAGACCTGGTCCTTCTTCCATCCTGTAAGTTTTCTTTCTTCCTTTTGGAAGTGTTTTATGCTTGGTGCTATTGCCCTTTGTCATCAAACGAGATCTGGGTACTTACCGCCTTGCATCATGGGATATGGGGCTGCCTCGAGCTGGTAAAAGTGACTCTCGAGCTTAGCAGTGCAGTGGAGCCGAGGATCGGCTCCGAACCCATCAAGCAAGAAAGAAGGCGAGAGAAGACAACTAACATGGAACGTTATGGTAGGTACATAACTTCTTATTATAGCTTTCAAGGACCTTGTCCTGCATCCAGGACAACTACTACTAAAGACAGACAGTACCACAGTTATGTGGTACATAAACAAGCAAGGGGGCACTCACTCTTATCCCCTCTGCAGACAAGCCATGACCTTGTGGAACACAACACTAACCTATCAAGTTCATCTGCAAGCACAATTCCTGCTAGGAGAGAACACACTGGCAGATGACTTAAGCAGAAACATCATGGATCCCCACGAATGGGAATTGAATCCACAAATATTCAGAATGATAACGCAAAAATGGTGGAGCCCAGACATAGATCTGTTTGCATCCCCAGTGAACTGCCAGCTACAGAAATTCTGTACAAGGACTTACCATCCACAAGCATGAAAAGTGGATGCCCTCTCATTCAGCTGGAGAAACCTACAAGTGTATGCTTTCCCGCCACTTCCTCTCCTTCCAAAGGTACTCTTAAAAGCCAGACTGGCCACGCCAGCACTGGTACCCAATCTTAAAGAACTTAGCACAAGGACCACCCTGGATTTTGCCTCAAATCCCACATCATCTGACTCAGCACAACAATCAGATACTTCACAGCCAGCTAAAGACTTTAAACCTGGCTGCATGGAAGATTCCTTAGTCAAACAAGCAATGCCTCTCTCCAAAGCTGTTATGAATGTCATTCTGGAGGCCAGAAGGCCTAGTACCAGGAAAGCCTATTCGGATAAATGGAAGATATTCTGTGCCTGGAACCAGGCTCACAGCCTTGACCCTCTTGTCCCAAATATTCCTCAGATACTACAATATTTAACTGAGATGCTGGACAAAGGCCTCTCCTTTTCATCCATCAAGATCTACGCCTCTGCCATCTCTGCTCATTACAACATGGATCCACCAATTTTCTCTAATCCCTTGCTAAAACAGTACCTCAGAGGGGCTAAAAACATAAGACCGCCCCGTAGAGCACCTACTCCAACTTGAGGCCTCAACTTCGTGTTGGAAAAATTAACTTTACCTCCTTTTGAGCCAGCTAACACAGCAGATTTACAATATATCTCTTGGAAAACTGCTCTGCTGCTGGCAATAACATCAGCACGAAGAGTTTCAGAATTACAGGCACTAATGGCAGTGGAACCTTTCATCATTTTCCACCAAGGCAGGGTGTCTTTAAGAACAAACCCTACTTTTATGCCAAAGGTGGTATCAAGTGTGGCTCTAAACCAAACTATTCACTTGCCAACTTTTTATCCAAATCCACAGAATAAAGGGGAGAGACTACTGCATTCTTTGGACATACACAGGCAGTTACGCTTTTACTTGGACAAAACCAAAGCTTTCAGAAAAACTGAGCAATTATTGGTAGCATATGCTGCAGGAGCACAGGGAAAAGCCATTTCAAAACAGACTATTTCAAAATGGATAGGACACTGTATACGGTTCTGCTATATACACCATGGGAAACCTGTACCTAACAGCATTAGATCTCACTCCACCAGGGCAGCAGTCACTTCAACTGCCTACCTCAGAGGAGAACCTACCAAGGACATTTTGGAAGCAGCAACTTGGAGTTCTGTACATACCTTCACCAAGCATTACCATCTGCCTCTATACTCTAAATCCAGAGCTGGCTTTGCCACTGCAGTGCTGCAGGGCCTTATAGCCACCCCTAATGCCTTATAGAACCAGCCACCCTACATCAGCTTTGGGATTCTACCCAAGTGTAACGACTGCAGCAGTGTAACACGATGAACATAGTACAGTTTTGTACCTACCATAAATGTAGATGTTAGAGTGTATACACTGCTGCGGTCCAGGTTACCCTCCCTCCTTCCACTCTTACTTGCTGGTACGTACCTGTGTCTTCTACCCTTTACTACCTATGGGGAGTATTTGCTGGTAACTGAAAGTTGTTGATTGCTTTTCTTATGTATGTTTTATTAGCAATTTGAATTGCCTACCTTTTTGGGGGCACCTGACATCTGGGGCAAGAAAAACTGAAGAAAATGGCATCGGCTGCATCTTATATACCCCTGTCACACTGACGTCAGGGAAGAGGCGACAGCAACCGACGCCGGAACAAGACTTTGGAACTCAGGCCGACTGGGGAACCACCTGACGGCAGGATATCCCAAGTGTAATGACTGCAGCAGTGTATACACTCGAACATCTACATTTATGGTAGGTACAAAACTGTACTTTTCTTTGATCCACTGGAGCATGAATGTACAGACGTAGCACATTTTTTCACAGTTGTAAGTAACTTTGACATTGAATTAGTACCCTTCATGCATCTGATGCTCTGTCAAGGCTGTAAAAAGGAGTATACATTTAACAAACTGTGTTACAAGGATAACTTGTTTCAAGTTTGCTTTCATTTTCTGTGGTTGGACTAAGCAGACATTAGTTTTCTGTAGTATGAATTACTCTTCTTTATTTTATTTTGCCCATGAATCTGAAAATAAATGCAAATGTTTTCTTTACTTTGTATTTAGGTAATCCATGTTGCTTAGATCTTAACTCTTGTATTTGCTTCCGAAACACTTACTTTTATCTTCCTTACTTTTCTTTCCTAGATCCAGCCAGCAAGGTTTCAGTGGGTGGAGAGGTTGAAGATGCTTCCTGATTTCTCTCTCGTTTCATCAGTACAATTGCTATCTTAATATGTAAATTTGTAACGCACTGAATTAGTTTTTACCATTGGCTGACAGTCATGATAATTTTTCTTCACCTAATAAATGTTTTAAACCTCAGAGTGCCTTAGTGATAATTTGTAATGGTTTAGAGGAATAAAATGAGATGATTTAAAAGAACTCAGTACAGTATACAGGGTAATTTCTTCCCAGATGAACATAAGCTAACAACAAAAAGTTAAACATTTGTAAGAAGAAGAAACAAATGCGTGAAAGCAGCGTACTTATTACAAGTGAACCAGGCAAGCATGCAGTGTGTGAAAGGAAGAAAAATACATAGATATTCATCGTGTTTCACTGTTGCAGTCATTACATTTGGGTAATCTGCTGGCAGGTTGCCCTCCAGTCGACCTGATTAACAAAGTCTTGAGTCCTGCATTGGTTGCTGTCCCTTCTTCCATGACGTCGGGTTGTCAGGGGTATACAACATGCAGCCGACACCATTTTATTCAGTCTTTCTTGCCACGCAGTGCCCGAAGCAGAAGCAGTTCGCAAGTGCCAGTCGGCCGACTCCTGAAATTTTCACATTCGAGTTTTAGAACCAAAGTCTTCAAACTAAAGCGAAGTACCCCGTTGGGGAAACTTTTTCTTCCTTACCGATGTCTGTAAAAGTTAATAATTGCATTACTTGTGGGAAGCAAATACCTCATAAGGATTTTCATTTGTACTGTATTCCTTGCCTAGGCCCAGATCACAACGTGCCTTGCTGTCAGTTTTGTGCTAGATTTAACCAACGCACTATTAAGTGTCGGTATATTTTTGCTTCTAAATATTTTGGTTCAAGATTTAATTATCCTGAAATGTCGTCTGTTAACAATCCAACTACCAGAGTTCACAAAAAACACGAAGAAAAAGAGACAGACCGTCAAGGTCCAAAACAGACGACGAAGCTTCTCCTAAGCCAGTCGCCAGTTCACCGGTACTCAATGAGGTGCTTTCACAGCCCCTGATACCCGCTACTTTTGAGTCACAGGCCTCTACCGAGACCCATTCGGAGTCCGGTAAGCCGTGAGATTCTCAGAGTATTGAACCCGCGGATGTCTCTCCCTTGGATGGGTCCGGAGTCGCTGAGCAGGCACTGGCTTCTGAGGGTGTTTTCAGGCCTCAACACTTTTATATTAAACCGACGCCAGCCTCAAAAACAAGGTCAAAAACATCTTCTATGTCTAAAAAAGACGCATGAGCCACGTGCTCAGGCACCTATGCCTAAAAAACAGATGATCAAAATGGCTGAGGATTTAATTACCTTGATCAGGGGTTCCTAACCCTCCCCCCTGTTAAGAGGCCCAGGCAAGGCACTGATTATGAATCTTCAGATCAGGTTTCCATTTCTTCTGATTCCTCTTCTGATCAGGAATTTTCTATTCCACCCTATGAGGATTCTGATGCAGAGGAATCCATCCCATCTGCATCTCCTCCTGAGGATTACTCTGCATACTTTAAGGGAACATTTTCACTGGGAGAGTCAGGACTTCTCTGAATCAAAAAAGAGGCTTAGGGATTTCCTTCATCTTCCTCAGCATAGGCCTTTGGCAATACCTCCTGTATTAGACATTGTTGATGTGTTTTCGGAATCAAGCATGGCTCCTGATTCCCTGCCTCCGGCTCCTAGTAAGCCAGACAGATATTACAGGGTTCCTGACTCCCACAAATTTCTATTCAAAAATCCTGCTGCTCATCCTGAGACTATTTCTCAGGGTCCCAAGGGTGTAAAGGCCTCTACAGCCAAAAATTCTACCCCCTCTGACAGAGATTCCAGGGTGCTGGATAGATGGGGAAAGAAGGTTTATAAGTCTGCAACCTTGGCAATCAGGGCCTTAAACTGCCAGTTTCATATGCTTATATATCAACAGCATGTTATGGGCTTACTGAAACAGAAAATTATGTTCATTTCTGATTGTGTGGAAAATAGAGTTACAGGAATTATTGCATTCAGCAGAACAGGTTGGAAAGCATACTTTGCAATGTGGTTTTGATTCCTTGGAGGCCTCTTGTAGGGCCGCCGTTACTGGATCTGTGATTAGCCTGGCTCAAAGAGCAAAATCTGCCTGATCATGTTAAAGCTAAATTGTTGGATGCCCCTTTGCAGCATGATACTCTGTTTGGTAATAAGGCAGAAGAGGTTTTAAAGAAAATGGAAGACAAAGCTAAATCTATGCAAACTGTAAAAGATTTCTTGCAAGTGCAGCCACCCAGGTTCAGTAGACACTGGCCTACTAAAAAATGTTCCTTTCCTGTGTCCAACAGAGCCACTCAAGGCAAATCCAGGCGCTCAAAAGGCTCCAGATACCAATCACATGGTTCTTACAGGTCAAAGCAATGGGGTGCCTCCACCTCCAAAACTGGAGGAAACAAAGCACAACCCTACAGTAAGCAGTCTCAATGACTTTCCTCTACCATCACCAAGCACTTACCTTTTGACAGCCCCCTTGGGGGGGAAAACTAGCACTTCATGCTCAAAATTGGCAGTTAATTACCCAGGACAAGTGGGTATTAAACATAGCATCCCTGGGCTACAGATTTTATTTCCATACTTGGCCAATTCCAAACTGATGGCCGGCTCTGCCACAAAACCTGTGGGTGGAGGCCCAGAAACAAGTCATGTCCCTCATGGATATGGAGGCTGTTCAACCGGTACCAGAAAAGGAAAAAAGGACAAGGTTTTTATTCAAGACTTTTCCTGGTATCCAGAAAAGACAATTCATAGTGTCCAATACTGGGATTATCGATTTTGAACGTGTTCCTGGACATTCCAAAATTCAAAATGCTGACTTTACAACAGCTACTGCCTGTACTAGGCAGGAATGCTTGGTTAGTAACTCTAGACTTAAGAGGCATACCTGCATATCCCAATAAGGGAATCATGTAGAAGATACCTCCACTTCAAAGCAGGTCATTTGCATTACCAATTCTCTGCACTGCCCTTTGGCTTATCTACTGTGCCCAGTGTCTTTACAAAGTGCCTGGCACCAGTAATAGCATTCTGCAGACAAAGAAGCGTTCAGATTTATCCTTATCTGGATGACTGTCTCATTCAAGCAGAGGACAAGGGCACACTTCTTCAACATCTGGCGTTTGTAAAAAGGCTTCTAGCATGCCTAGAGTACACCATAAACGAAAAGAAATCACAACTGGTACCCTCTCAAATAATTACATTCCTGGGTGCAAGCTTGAATACAACTGCCCAGATGGCTTACCTTACGCCAGACAAACAAAGGCAACTGACAACATACTTCAAACAAATGGCAACAAAAACCCAGTTATCTGCAAGACAAATTCTGCAGGCTTTGGGGTTCATGGCATCCTGCATTCTACTAATTCCATATGCGAGACTGCATATGAGAAAACTTCAATGGTACCTAAAAAGTTTATGGAGTCAACATTGTCACAGTCTGGAAACAATGATCCCTCTCATTCCCTGCCTACAACAGGAGTTTCTTTGGTGGGCAGAGATATGTCACCAAAACAAGGGACTGTCATTCACTCTACACCCTGCCACCCAAACCGTAACTACAGACGCATCAGAGTATGCTTGGGGGGGGGGGGGCACCTGGCGGGAAGATGCATTCAGGGCAAATGGAGCCCATACCAAATGCATCTGCATATCAACCAGCAAGAGATGCTAGCTGATGTTTATAGTGTTTCACTGCTGCAGTCATTACACTTAGGTTAACCTGCTATCAGGCGGTCCCGCAGTCGGCCAGAGTTCCAAAATCTTGGTCCGGCGTTGGTTGCTGTCGCTTCTTCCCTGATGTCAGTGCGCCAGGGGTATATAAGATGCAGCCGACGCCATTTTCTTCAGTCTTTCTTGCCGCGCAGTGCCCAAAGCAAAAGCAGTTCGCAAGTGCCGGTCGGCCGACTCCTGAGATTTTCAGTTTGAATTTTCAGAACCGAAGTCTTCATTAAAGCTAAGTATCCCATTGGGGAAACTTTTTCTTGCCTCAGACCGATGTCAGTAAAAGTTAATAATTGTATTTCTTTTGGGAAGCAAATACCTCATAAGGATTTTCATTCTTACTGTATTCCATGCCTAGGCCCAGACCATGACATCATTAGTTGTCGGTTTTGTGCTAGATTTAACAAACGCACTATTAAACGTCGGTTTGATTTTGCTCGCCATTACTTTGAGCGAAGGTTTAATTATACCATGCCGTCGGAACAACTGACGACCGGAATACACAAAAAAACGCAAAGACAAGTATAAGGACAGGCATCCGAGGCCCAAAACTGATGATGAAGCCTCTTCTAGACCAGTCGCCGGTTCTCAGTGAGGCACTTTCTCAGCCCCTGACACCCGCTACCTCAGAGCCACAGGCCGCCTCCGACTCCCACGTGGAGATGTCTAGGCCTCTGGCTACTCAAGGTGTTGGGCCTACGGAAACTAACTCTTCAGATGGGTCCGGAGCCGCTGAGCAGGCATCGGCTTCTGAGGGTGTTTTCAGACCTTCACAGATTACCATAAAAACTACAGCCAAGTCTAAAACTCCATTAAAGACAAAGAAGCAAATACAGCATTCACCTGGACAGACCTCCATGCCTAAAAAACAGATGCTCAAAATGGCCGAAGACTTAATTACTCTGATTAGAGGTACCCATCCCCCTCCTGATAAAAGGCCTAGGCAGGATACAGACTATGATTCCTCTGACCAGGTTTCCATTTACTCTGATTCCTCTTCAGACCAGGGATACTCTTTACCCCCCTATGAGGACTCTGATGCTGAAGAATCAATTCCTTCAGCCTGTCCTCCAGAGGATTATTCTTTTGGGGAAACTTTACATACCATATGGGAGCATTTCCACTGGGAAGGCCAGGATTATTCAGAATCCAAGAAAAGGCTCAGAGATTTTCTTTTATTACCTCAGCACAGACCCCTTGCTATTCTGCCAGTGTTAGATATTGTGGATGATGTGTTCTCTGAATCCAGTTTAAATCCTGATTCTTTGCCCCCTGCTCCAGTCAAGCCAGACAGGTACTACAGAGTCCCTGACTCACAATTATTTTTTATAAAAACCCTGTTGTTTAAATAAATAAATAAATAAAAACTGTTGTTGACCCAGAAACTATTTCCCGGGGTCCCAAAGGGGTAAAGGCTTCCACGGCTAAGAATCCAGTTCCCTCTGACAGGGATTCTAGAGCATTAGACAGATTGGGGAAGAAAGTTTACACTTCTGCAACTTTAGCAGTGAGAGCTTTAAATTGCCAGTTTCACATGCTTAAATACCAACAATATTTAATGTCTCTGTTAAAACAGAAAATGATTACAAGTTCAGAACATCCTGACTATAAGGAAATGCAGGAGTTACTGCATGCAGCTGAACAAGTGGGCAAACATACTCTACAATGTGGTTTTGATTCATTAGAGGCTTCTTGTAGAGCAGCAGTTACAGGATCTGTGATCCAAAGGCATGCTTGGTTAAAAGAACAAGGTTTACCTGATCATGTTAAGGCTAAATTATTGGATGCTCCTTTACAGCAGGATATTTTATTTGGTGTTAAGGCAGAAGAGGTATTAAAGAAAATGGAGGATAAGGCAAAATCTATGCAAACGGTGAAGGATTTCTTACAGGTACAGCCACCTAGATTTAGCAGAAATTGGCCTTCAAAGAACTGGTCCTTTCCAGTGTCAGATACAGACGCCCAAGAGGCAGATCTCAGCCCCAAGGCTCATACAGACCATGACAGTGGGGTGCACCAACCCCAAAAGGAGGTGGTGAAAAGTCACAACCTTACAGGAAACAGTCCCAATGACTCCCCCCTTCGAATGCTAAGCACTTACCTTTTGGCAGCTCCCTTAGGGGGAAAACTTGCACTTATTTCTGAAAATTGGCATATAATCACACAAGACAAATGGGTTCTGAATATTGTGTCTCAAGGTTACAGGTTCCACTTTCACACTCTACCAAGGCTAAAAGGAATGCCAGACCTGCCACAAAATCAATGGGCAGAGGCACAAAAACAAATTACAGCCCTCATGGACATGAGAGCTATTCAGAACATGCCACAACAGGGACAAGGATTTTACTCAAGACTTTTTCTGGTACCCAGAAAGGACAAAACCTGGAGACCCATACTAGACCTTTCTACTATAAATGCTTACCTGGATGTTCCAAAATTCAAAATGTTGACACTACAGCAGCTTCTTCCCATGCTGGGCAAGAAGGCTTGGCTTGTTACTTTGGACCTCAAAGTGGCATACCTGCATGTCCCTATCAGACAGAATTGCAGAAGATACCTGCTGGTTCAATGCAATTCTCTGCACTGCCCTTTGGCTTATCTACTGCGCCCAGGGTCTTCACAAAGTGCCTGGCACCAGTAATTGCATTTTGCAGACAAAAAGGAATTCAAATATATCCATACCTAGACGACTGCCTTATTCAAGCAGAGAACAAGGACATTCTTGTAAAGCATCTGGCATTTGTAAAAAGTTGCTAATTTGCCTAATGTACACAGTAAATGAAAAGAAGTCAGAACTAATGCCCTCACAAGAGATAATATTCCTGGGTGCCAGCTTAAATACTACGGTCCAGATGGCTTATCTCACGCCCGACAAGTAAGGACAACTGAATCAGTACTTTCAGTTGATGGCAACAAAGACCCAACTCTCTGCAAGAAAAATTCTGCAGGCCTTGGGATTCATGGCATCCTGCATACTACTAATTCCATATGCCAGACTGCATATGAGGAAATTACAATGGTACCTAAAAAGTGTGTGGACTCAACACTGTCACCGTTTGGAAACAGTAATACCACTAATTCCCTGCCTACAACAGGAGTTTTGATGGTGGGCACAGGGATGTCACCTCAACAAGAGACAGCCTTTCACTCTACCTACAGTCAGGCAGACACTAACAACAGATGCTTCGGATTACACCTGGGGAGCACACATGGCAGGAATATGTATTCAGGGCAAGTGGACCTCAGACCAAATGCATCTTCACATCAATCAAAAAGAGATGTTGGCTGTACAAAATGCCCTAACAGCTTTCAAGGACCTTCTGCATCCAGGACAACTATTACTAAAGATGGACAACACCACAGTTATGTGGTACATAAGCAAGGGGGCACTCATTCTTATCCCCTATGCAGACAAGTCATGACCTTGTGGGACACAGCTCTAGCCTATCAAATTCATCTACAAGCACAATTCCTGCCAGGAAAGAAAAACACTCTGGCAGACGACTTGAGCAGAAACATCATGGATCCTCACGAGTGGAAATTAAATCCACAAGTATTCAGTATGATAACGCAGAAATGGGGGTGCCCAGACATAGATCTCTTTGCCTCCCCAAAGAAATGCCAACTACAAAAATTCTGCACAAGGACTTAATCACACACAAGCATGGAAGGTGGATGCTCTCTTGTTCAGCTGGAAAAGACTAAAAGTTTATGCCTTCCCACCACTGCCTCTCCTTTCAGGTACTCCTAAAACTCAGACAAGAAAAACCACAGATGAAGATGATCCTGATTGCCCCAGACTGGCCACGCCAGCACTGGTACTTGAATTTAGCTCAAGGCCTACCATGGATTTTACCTCTAACTCCGCACCTTCTGACTCAAAACAATCAGATCCTGCACAGTCAGCTCAAAACCTTAAACCTGGCTGCATGGCAGATTCATTAGTCAAGCAGACAACACCTCTCTCTAAAGCTGTTATGGATGTCATTTTGGAGGCCAGAAGGCCTAGCACCAGGAAATCTTATGCAGAAAAGTGGAAGAGATTCTGTGCCTGGAACCAGGCTCAAAGCTTTGACCCTCTTGTCCCAAATATTCCTCAGATATTACAATACTTAACTGAGATGCTGGACAAAGGACTATTTTTTTTTCATCCATTGCTACAACAGTACCTTAGAGGGGCTAAAAACATAAGACCACCCCGGAGAGCACCAACACCAACTTGGGACCTCAATTTTGTCTTGGAAAAACTAACCTTACCTCCTTTTGAGCCAGCCAATTCAGCAGAATTAAAATATGTATCATGGAAAACTGCTCTACTATTGGCAATAACCTCAGCACAAAGAGTCTCAGAGTTACAGGCACTAATGGCAGTGAAGCCTTTCATCATTTTTCACTACAACAGGGTTTCTTTATTAACAGACCCTTCATTTATGCCTAAGGTGGTATCCATTGTGGCTCTTAACCAAACTATTCACTTGCCAACTTTTTATCCAAATCCCCAGAATAAAGGGGAGAGACTTCTGCATTCCTTGGACATACACAGGCAATTACGTTTCTACTTGGACAAAACAAAAGCTTTCAGAAAAACTGAGCAATTGTTTGTAGCATATGCTGCAGGATCACAGGGTAAGGCTATTTCAAAGCAGACCATTTCAAAGTGGATAGGACACTGTATCCGGTTCTGCTACACACAGCATGGGAAACCTGTACCTAGTAATATTAGGCCACATTCCACCAGGGCAACAGCCACTTCAACTGCCTACCTTAGAGGAGTACCTACCAAAGATATCTTGGAAGCTGCAACTTGGAGTTCAGTGCACACCTTTACCAAGCATTATCACTTGCCTCTTTATTCTAGATCCGGAGCTGGCTTTGCCACTGCAGTGCTGCAGGGCCTCTTAGCCACCCCAAATCCTCTATAGAACCAGCCACCCTAACTCAGCTTTGGGATCCAACCAGTGTAATGACTGCAGCAGTGAAACACGATGAACATAGTATAGTTTTGTACCTACCATAAATGTAGATGTTTGAGTGTCTTCACTGCTGCAGTCCTGGTTACCCACCCGCCATCCCCTCTTTCTTAGCTGGAACTAATCTATACCTCTCTACCCTGTACTACCTATGTGGTGTATTTGCTGGTATCTGAAGGTTTTGTTTTACCTTGTTGTATAGTTTATTAGCAATATGTATTGCCTACCTATTTGGGGGCACCTGACATCTGGGGCAAGAAAAACTGAAGAAAATATGCGTTGGCTGCATCTTATATACCCCTGGCGCACTGACGTCAGGGAAGAAGCGACAGCAACCGACGCCGGACCAAGACTTTGGAACTCTGGCCGACTGCGGGACCGCCTGATGGCAGGATAACCCAAGTGTAATGACTGCAGCAGTGAAGACACTCAAACATCTACATTTATGGTAGGTACAAAACTGTACTTTCAGAATGCTCTGACAGCCTTCAAGGACTTACTTCATCCAGGACAACTACTGATAAAGACGGACAACACCACAGTTATGTAGTACATAAACAAGCGGGGGGGGGTACACATTCCTACCCCCTTTGCAGACTAGCCATGGCCTTGTGGAACACAGCCTTGACTTACCAAATACATCTTCAAGCTCAATTCCTGCCAGGAAAACAAAATACTCTGGCAGACGACCTAAGCAGAAATCCTATGGACCCGCACGAATGGAAACTGGATCAACAAATCTTCAACATGTTAACACAGAAATGGGGGAGCCCAGACATAGATCTATTTGCCTCTCCCCAAAATTATTAGTTGAACAAATTCTGCACAAGAACTCATCACAAAAAAGCATGGAATGTGGATGCCCTATCATTCAGCTGGAAAAACCTATCAGTCTATGCCTTTCCCCCTCTGCCTCTACTCTCAAAGGTCTTACTAAAAATCAGACAGGAAAAAACAAAAATTATCCTAGTTGCTCCGGACTAGCCTCACCAGCAGTGGTACCCACTTCTAAGTAATATGTCTCAACTTCCTCCATGGTACTTGCCTCAAATACCTCATCTACTGTCTCAGCAAAACAGTCAAATTCTGCACACTCAGCTCCAAACTCGGAATCTTGCAGCATGGTTGATCATTTAATTATTCAAACAACTCCTCTCAGTAAATCTGTGATGGATGTCATTTTGGAAGCCAGAAGGCATAGTATTAGGAAATCTTATGCTGATAAATGGAAGAGATTCTGTGCTTGGAACCAAGCACAAGGAACAGACACAGCAAAGCCCAGTATTCCTCAGATTTTACAATATTTGACTGAGATGCTTGACAAGGGGCTATCTTTTTCTTCAATAAAAATCCATGCCTCTGCCATCTCGACTCATTACAACATAGAGCCTCCCCTCTTTTCTCATCCTCTGCTTGAACAGTATCTTAGAGGGGCCAAACATTTAATGCCTCCCAGAAGATCATCAACTCCTGCATGGGACCTCAATTGTGTGCTGGAAAACTCACCCTGCCTTCTTTTTAACCAGCAGCTACTGCAGGTATAAAATTTCTATCTTGGAAAACAGCTTTTCTCTTGGCAGTCACTTCAGCAAGAAGGGTTTCAGAACTACAGGCTCTCATGGCAGTGGAGCCTTTTATTACATTTTACCCAGACAGGGTGTCCCTCAGTACCAATCCTTCTTTTATGCCTAAGGTGGTATCCAGTGTGTCTCTTAACCAGACCATTCACCTGCCGACATTTTACCCAAATCCGCAGAACAAGGGGGAGCGGATTCTGCATTCATTGGACATACACAGACAACTAAGATTCTACTTAAACAGGACCATATCTTTGAGAAAGTCTGAGCAACTACTGGCAGCATTTGCTGCAGGGTCAGAGGGGAAGGCTATATCAAAGCAGACTATTTCTAAGTGGATAAGCTACTGCATTTGATGTCCTTCAAGGATGCATCTGCAGTCATAACAAATGGGTTGTCCTGTCGTCAGGCAGCCCTTCGGTCGGCCGGATTCCAAAGTCTGGGTCCAGCTTCGGCTGATGTCGCACTTCACCCGACGTCATCTCTGCTGGTCTTTGGGTATAAAGGCATCAGCCGACGCCATTTTCTTCAGTCTTTCTTGCCGCGTGGCACCCGAAGCAGAAGCTGTTCGCAAGTGCCGGTCGGTCAGATCCAGAGATTCCTACTACCGAATACTACCAAGACTTCTAAAAGCTAAGTACCCCGTTGGGGACTCTTTCTTGCCTCAGCCGATGTGAGAAAAAGTAAATAACTGTTTAACTTGTGGGAAACAAATACCTCATAAAGATTTCCACTCTTACTGCCTACCTTGTTTAGGCCCAGACCACGACGTAGCTGCCTGTTTAGCCTGTGCTTCCTTCAACCGACGAACGCTTAGGCGTCGGTCGGAGTTTGCTGAACAGTTTTTCGGCTCAGATTTTGCGTACATTATGCCGTCGGATCCTCCGACTACCCAAATAGTTAAAAAACGCAAAGAAAAAGACCGACACTCGCGGTCCGCGGTTTCGGCCGAAACCACGGTTAAGCAAGCCGCGAGTGTCTCGGTTTCGGCCGAAACCGAGAAAACCTGTCAATCCCCAGCCGAATCCATGACTACTACCGAGGCTCCTGCTACCTTAGTTGAATCGGCCTCTGAAGTTTTGCCTACTACTGTGGTTTCTAGTGATTTATCTGACACCATCCCTTTGGATGTCTCTACCCCAGCACGTGGTGCTGCTAGGCCTCCTGCAGCCATGTCTATAAAGGCCTTTGCCAGGGCCAAAGCAGCCAAAACTGCTAAATCAGTGCCTGTTAAGGCCCCCTCACACAGGCACACTTCCAGTTCTCAAATGCTTACTCTGGCAGAGGATTTAATCTCCTTAATTAGGGGATCCCAATCTCACCCAGACAGGGCCTCTCAGCCCCCAGAAAAGAGACCTAGGGCAGAGCCACCCCAGCCAGAGTCCTCTGATGATTCTTCGGATGACTCAGTCACTACAGACCAGCCAGAGGCTCCTTTTTCTACTTATGAAGATTCCGATGCTGATGAATCCATTCCATCTGCCTCTCCACCAGAGGAATTTTCCTTTGGGGAAACCCTACATGCCATGAGAGAACAATTCCAATGGCAGGGACAAGATTTCTCAGATTCAAGAAAAAGGCTTAGGACCTTTCTGCACTTACCACAACATAGACCCTTAGCTATACCTCCAGTTTTGCCTGTTGTGGATGATGCATTTAATGATGTTTGCACTGCACCTGATTCTTTACCCCCAGCCCCTGCCAAACCAGACAGATTTTACAGGGTGCCACACACGCATCACCACCTTTTCAAGGCCCCTCTTGCGGATCCTGAAACTATATCCCAGGGGCCTAAGGCAGTAGCTTCTACCTCATCAAAAAACCCTCTCCCTTCTGAAAGGGAATCCAGGTCCTTAGAGAGATGGGGCAAAAAAGTTTATACCTCTGCTACTCTCTCAGCTAGAGCTTTAAACTGTCAGTTTCACATGATCCAATACCAAGAGTTTATGCTTGATCAGTTAACTAAGAAACTGTCCTCTGATGAATCCTTAGATAAGAAATATGTTTTAGAAATGGTGAATAACATACAGCAGGTTAGTAACCATTCCTTAAAATGTGGCTATGATGCACTGGAGGCTTCATTTAGATCAGCCATGACTGGCACAGTGATAAGAAGGCATGCATGGTTGAAAGAGCAGGTCCTGCCGGATCATGTTAAAGCAAAGCTGTTAGATGCTCCTATGGATAAGGACAGTCTATTTGGTACCTCTGCTCAGGAAGTAATGAAGAAAATGGAAGAGAAGGCAAAATCTGTACAAACAGTTAAGGATTTCTTACAGGTTCAGCCCCCAAGGTTTAGCAGGAACTGGCCTGCCAAAAATTGGTCCTTTCCAGATTCCTCAAAATCTCAAAGAGGCAGGAATAGACGCCCTAGAGGCAGAAATCAACCCAGAGGAGGTGCCTATAGAGGACGCCAGTGGCAAGGCAATAACCAGCGAGGCACGGACACAACCACTGCCACTGCAACAGGACAATCACAATGACTTGGCTCTGACACCGCCTACCAGGGAGCAAATAGCAGCACCTTTAGGCGGAAAGTTAGCCTTATTTTCGAACAATTGGCACTATATCACAAAAGACAAGTGGATTTTACAAACCATAGACCAAGGCTACAGGTTCCACTTCCACACTTTACCAGTGAAAAGAGGAATGCCAAACCTACCTCCAACTCAAAAAACAGAAGCTCTAAAGCAGGTAGCTCAACTAATAAAGATGAGAGCTGTGGAAAGAGTACCAATGACACAACAGGGCAAAGGATTCTACTCCAGACTCTTTCTAGTTCCAAGAAAAGAGAAAAGTTGGAGACCTATTCTCGACCTGTCCGTCTTAAACACATACATCATCGTCCCAAAATTCAAAATGCTGACCCTACAGCAACTTCTTCCCATGCTGGGCAAGGAGTGTTGGCTGGTAACTCTAGATCTCAAGGAGGCATACCTGCACGCCCCTATTCTACCAAATTGCAGAAGATACCTCAGATTTCTTGCAGGATCAGAGCATTATCAATTCTCAGCATTGCCCTTTGGCTTATCTACTGCGCCCAGAGTATTCACAAAATGCCTGGCATCAGTAATCGCTCATTGCAGGCTACAGGGAATCCAAATTTATCCATACCTGGACGACTGCCTGTTACAAGCGGACAACAAAGACAAGCTGACAACAGATTTACAAAGGGTCATTTGCTTACTACAAGCCCTGGGATACACAGTCAATTTAAAAAAGTCAAGACTGGTCCCATCCCAGACAAGAACATTCTTGGGTGCAGAATTGGACACAGTAAAACAAATGGCATTCCTGACTGCAGAAAAACAAGAACAACTTCCTCTTTACTTCTTGGCATTAACAAAGCAGAACAAACTAACAGCAAGAAAAGTACTGCAGGCCTTGGGCTTCATGGCATCATGCATAATCCTGATCCCCCATGCCAGACTGCATATGAGAAAGCTACAGTGGTACCTAAAAAATTTATGGTCTCAACACAGGCACAGCTTAGAAACCGAAATCCCACTAATCCCATGCCTGAAACAAGAGTTCCTATGGTGGGCCCAAGCATGCCAGTCAAACCTAGGCTTGCCCTTCCACAACTGTCAAGCAAACCAAACCATCACAACGGACGCCTCAGACCTAGGTTGGGGGGCACACATGTTGGACAAGTGCGTACAAGGATTGTGGACTCCAGACCAGCTGCACCTGCACATAAACCAAAAAGAAATGCTGGCAGTAAAACTAGCAATCCAGAAATTCAGGCCATTCCTCACAGAAGGCCATTTAATGATAAGGACAGACAACACCACAGTCATGTGGTACATCAACAAGCAGGGAGGCACGCATTCATACCCCCTATGCAGAATGACTCTGGACCTTTGGAATATGGCTCTGAGCTACAACATCCAGTTACAGGCAACCTTTGTGCCAGGAAAAGAAAACACCCTAGCAGACATGTTAAGCAGAACCACCTCGGATGCACACGAATGGATGCTGCACCCGGACATCTTCAAGGCCATCACAAAGAAATGGGGAATGCCACAAATAGACCTATTCGCATCCCCACTCAACCACCAGCTCAAGAAATTCTGCACAAGGACGTGCCACCCTCTTGCATGGAAGGTGGACTCCCTATCCTTCAGTTGGAAAGGCCTGACAGCATATGCATTTCCACCTCTTCCTTTGATGCACAAGGTACTACTGAAAATCAAAGAGGAACGCCCAAGGATAATTCTGATAGCTCCGAATTGGCCAAGACAACACTGGTATCCTGTACTTAGGAACATGTCACAGGGGAGAATGTGGTCAATACCCCTGATGCCTTTGATGTTAACTCAGAACAACTACAACATCATGCACCCAAACCTAAAAACCTTACAACTGACTGCCTGGAACATCACTTAAGAGCAACTAACCCAGACTTATCCCAAAGGGTTAAAGACATTATCCTTGAAGCCCGCAGACCTTCAACAAGAAGGAACTATGCAGGAAAATGGAAAAGGTTTGCCACTTGGAGTGCTGAAAGAGGAAAAGATGTGTCAAACATAGACATTGCTAATATCCTGGAGTACTTGGCAGAGCTTCTACATACAGGCCTGTCCTATTCCTCCATTAAGATACATGCATCAGCTATTTCTGCAGAATACAGCTTCGATCCACCTGTCTTCTCACACCCTCTACTCAGGCAATTCCTCAGAGGGATCAAGAATGTAAAACCTCCTAGGAAACCACCACTACCAGCATGGGACTTGAATTTTGTACTGGAAAAATTGACACTCCCACCATTCGAACCAGCAGGAACAGCAGATCTTCAACACCTATCATGGAAAACTGCTTTCCTACTGGCAATTACTTCAGCAAGGAGGGTTTCAGAACTACAGGCCTTAATGGTAGTACAACCCTTCCTAATCTTCCATCAAGATAGAGTGTCCATGAGAACTAATCCTACATTTATGCCTAAGGTGGTATCCAGAGGGTCTTTAAACCAAGCAATCCACCTACCTACCTTCTTTCCCAACCCACAGAACAGGGGGGAAAGGCTGCTACATACCTTGGATGTACATAGACAGTTACGCTACTACCTGGACAGAACCAAAAGTAACAGAAAAACTGACCAGCTTTTAGTGGCCTATGCAACAGGAAGGGAAGGAAAAGCAATTTCCAAGCAGACAATCTCCAAATGGATAGGAAATTGCATAAGATTCTGTTACTCCTACCATGGAAAACCAGTTCCACAGGACATAGGACCTCATTCAACAAGGGCTACAGCCACTACCACAGCTTTCTTACGAGGAGTGGCAACCAAGGACATTATTGAGGCGGCTACTTGGACCTCCGTGCATACATTTGCCAAGCATTATAATTTACCTCTATACTCTAGATCCCGAGCAGGGTTTGCCACTGCTGTACTGCAAGGAATCCTAACTACACCATAATTCCTTTTCCTCCTCCCCTACTTTGGCTATGGTATTCTACCCATTTGTTATGACTGCAGATGCATCCTTGAAGGACATAGTACAGTTTTGTACCTACCATAAATGTAGATGTCCGAACAGGATAGCATCTGCAGTCAGGATTACCCACCCTCCTTCCCCTCTGTGGTACTCCTAGGGTATTTACCCTCCCAATAGCTAGATGGGGGGGGGGTCTCTTATGGTGTATTTGTTTGTATATATGTACATACATGCTTATTTTTTGTGTTTGCCTTCTACTGTTTTGGAAACATTGGCTTTTCTTCCAAAACTAACTTTCCTAGGGGGCAACTGGCATCTGGGGCAAGAAACACTGAAGAAAATGGCGTCGGCTGATGCCTTTATACCCGAAGACCAGCAGAGATGACGTCGGGTGAAGTGCGACATCAGCCGAAGCCGGACCCAGACTTTGGAATCCGGCCGACCGAAGGGCTGCCTGATGACAGGACAACCCATTTGTTATGACTGCAGATGCTATCCTGTTCGGACATCTACATTTATGGTAGGTACAAAACTGTACTTTTCTGCTACTTGCACCATGGTGAACCTGTGTCCAAGGGAATTGGATCACATTCCACCAGGGCTGCCTCTACTTCAGCAGCTTTTCTCAAAGGGGTTCCAAACAAAGACATTCTAGAAGCTGCTACTTCGGAGCTCTATTCGTACCTTCACAAAGAATTATCATTTGCCTCTGTTCTGCAAAACCAGGGCAGGCTTTGCCACTGTAGTTCTGCCGCTCCTAATGCTGTTTAGTTCCATCCTCTCATCCGTAGCTTTGGGATTCTACCCAGATGTAATGACTGCAACAGTGAAACACGAAGAACATAGTGCAGTTGTGTACACTTACCATAAATGTAGATGTTTGAGTGTATTCACTGTTGCAGTACGGGTTACCCACCCGCCATCCCCCTTTCTATGCCTTTTCTTTCTTTTACTATACACTAAAGCCTTTGTGGTGTATTTGCTTTTAGACGAAGGTAAAGTTTGTTTCTAAAAGTGCATTTATACATATTTCTGTTTGTTTATATATATGTATATATGTATATATATATATATATATATATATATATGGATCCCCTTCAGTTAACGAAGCACAACGCCGAAACACAAATCACTGACACCAACAGACCGACAACACAAAATACCGACAATACACACAACCATACATGCACTAACCGTAACCCAAACCCTAACCCTAAGGTCCGACACAACCGCACACTTACCCTACCCGCACCCTAACCCTAACTCACTTAACCCACCCCTAAACCCACAGTCTGTCACTATCGCACACACACCCTACCTGCACCCTAACCCTAACTCACTTAACCCGCCCCTAAAACTACAGTCCCTCACTATCGCACACTTACCTGTCCGCTCCCTAACACTAAATCCCTCACTCTATCGCACACTTACCGAGTCCGTCGGGTTCTCACCTTGTCGGTCATCTGCGTTGTCGGTGATTTCGGCCCAACGGATTCCTTGTCGGGTTTTTTTTTTTTTTTTTGCTCCCCATTTGGGGGCACCTGACATCTGGGGCAAGAAAAACTGAATAAAATGGCATTGGCTGCATGTTTTATACCCCTGATGTCATGGAAGAGGAGACAGCAACCGACGCAGGACCCAAGACTTTGTTATTCAGGCTGACTGAGAGCAACCTGCTAGCAGATAACCCAAATGTAATGACTGCAACAGTGAATACACTTGAACATCTACATTTATGGTAAGTGTACACAACTGTACTTTTACAAGTGCCGGTCGGCCGACTTCTGAAATTTTTGTTTTCGAGTTTCTTAACCGAAGTCTTCAACTTAAAGCCAAGTACCCCGTTGGGGAAACTTTTCCTTGCTCCTTACCGATGTCAGTAAAAGTTAATAATTGTATTACTTGGGGGAAGCAAATACCTCATAAGGATTTTCATTTGTACTGTATTCCTTGCCCCTGACCATGACGTACCTTGCTGTCAGTTTTGTGCTTTATTTAATCAGCGCACTATCTGTCGTTGGTACATTTTTGCTTCTAAATATTTCGATTCTCTGTTTCATTATCCAGAAATGATGTCGGTTAGCCTTCTGACTACTGGAATACCGAAAAAACGCAAAGAAAAAGTCAGAGACAGGCCTTTGAGTTCCAAAACTGCCGACGACGCTTCTCCTAAGCCAGTTGCCAGTTTGCCGGTACTCAGGCAGTTTTGCAGCCCCTGATACCCACTACTTTTGATTCATAGGCTTCTGCTGAGATCCATTCAGAGTCCGGTATGCCGCAAGATGCTTCACATATGGAACCCGTGGATGTCTCTACCTTGGATGGGTCTGGAGCCGCTGAGCAGGCACCGGCTTCTGAAGGTGTATTCATGCTTACGGACTTGCATATTAAACCAACTCCATCTTCAGTGCTAAGGCCTAAATCTCGATCTATGTCTAAAAAAACCGACACCCAGGCCACATGTTCAGGCCCCTATACCTAAAAAACAAATGATCAAAATGGCTGAAGATTTAATTACTCTAATCAGGGGTAGTTAACCACCCCCCCCCCCTCCAAGAGGCCTAGGATTGAATTTGACTATAAATCTTCTGAACAGGACTCTGTTTCTTCTGACTCTTCTAATGATCTGGATTTGTCCATACCTACTTATGAGGACTCTAATGCAGAGGATTCCATTCCCTCTGCTTCTCCACCTGAGGATTTCTCTTTTGGGGAAACTTTACATACCTTAAGTGAGCATTTCCACTAGGAAAGTCAAGATTTCTCTGAATCCAAAAAGAGGTTTAGGGGTTTCCTTCTTCCTCAGCATAGGCCTTTGGCTATACCTCCTTTACTAGATATTGTTGATGATGTGTTTTCGGAATCCAGTATGGCCCCCGATTCCTTGCCTCCAGCCCCTAGCAAACCAGACAGGTACTGCAGGGTTCCTGAGTCCCACAAATTCCTTTTTAAAAATCCTGTTGCAGACCCTAAAACCATTTCTCAAGGGCCCAAGGGCATTAAAGCTTCTACTGCTAAAATTCCTACCCCTTCTGATAGAGACTCCAGGGCACTGGATAGATGGGGTAAAAAGGTTTACACTTCTGCAACCTTAGCAATCAGGGCTTTAAACTGTCAATTCCATATGCTAAAATATCAACAACATATCACGGGACTGCTTAAACAAAAAATGATGTTGATTTCTGACTGTGTGAAGAATAAAGAGTTGCAGGATTTATTACATTCAGCTGAACAAGTTGGCAAGCATACTTAGCAGTGTGGTTTTGATTCCTTAGAGGCCTCTTGTAGGGCTGCTGTTACTTGGTCTGTGCTTAGAAGGCATGCTTGGCTTAAGGAGCAATCTCTGCCTGATCATGTTAAAGCAAAACTTTTGGATGCTCCTTTACAGCAGGACCGCTTATTTAGCAATAAGGCTGAAGAAGTTCTAAAAACGATGGAAGATAAAGCTAAATCTATGCAAACTGTGAAAGATTTCTTACAAGTGCAACCTCCTAGATTTAGTAGGTATTGGTCTACTAAGAACTGGTCCTTTCCAGCTCCTTCCAGAGCCACTACGGCCAAACCCAGACATTCCAAAAACCACCAGGTTTCAGTCCCAAGGGACTTTCAGAACTAACCAATGGGGTGCTTCCACTTTCAAATCTGGGAACAACAAGGCATCACCCTATGGTAAGCAGTCTCAATGACTTCCCTTTGAAATTGCCAAGCACTTACCTCTTAGCCGCCCCTTTGGGGGGAAAACTGGCTCTTCATTCAAGAAACTGGCAACTTATAACCCAGGACAAATGGGTTTTAAATATAGTGTCCCGGGATACAGATTTCATTTCCACATGCTGCCAACTCCAAACGGGTGGCCAGACCTGCCCCCAAATCAGTGGGCAGAAGCTCAGAAACAAGTACTTTCCCTCCTAAACATGGGGGCTATTCAGCTAGTACCAGAAGAGGAAAAGGGACAAGGTTTCTATTCCAGACTCTTCCTGGTACCCAGATAAGACAAATCATGGTGTCCAATTCTGGACCTGTCTACTAAAACACTTTTCTGGACATTCCAAAATTCAAGATGCTGACTGTTCAGTTACTTCCTATGCTAGGCAAGGATGCCTGGTTGGCAACTCTTGACTTAAAAGAGGCTTACCTGCATATCCCAATCAGGGAATCTTGCAGAAGATTCCTACGCTACAAAGCAGGCTGCATGCATTATCAGTTTTCTGCACTGCCCTTTGGCTTGTCTACTGCACCCAGGGTATTCACAAAGTGCTTGGCTCCAATAATTGCATTTTGCAGACAAAGAAATATTCAAATATATCCATACCTGGACGATTGTCTAATTGAGGCAGAAAACCAGGCCATTCTTCTAAATCATCTGGCATTTGTAAAAAGACTTCTAACCTGTCGAGGGTACACCATAAACAAAAATAAATCTCAAATGGTACCCTCTCAAAAAATTACATTCCTGGGTGCAAGCTTGAATACAATTGCCCAGATGGCTTTCCTCACACCAGAAAAGCAAATTCATGTGGTGACTTACTTCAAACAGGCGGCCAGAAAACCCTGCTATCTGCAAGGCAAGTACTGCAAGCCTTGGGGTTCATGGCCTCATGCATTCTTCTATTTCCATATGCTAGACTGCATATGAGGAAATTTCAGTGGTACTTAAAAAGTTTATGGAGTCAACATTGTCACAGCCTGGAAACAATGATTCTTATCATACCTTGCCTGCGCCTAGAGTTCCTATGGTGGGCAGAGGCCTGCCACCAAAACAAGGGACTGCCATTCACACCACCTCCTGCCTCCCAAACCCTAACTACAGATGTATCAGACTATGCATTGGGGGCTCATCTGGAAGGGAAGTGCATTCAGGGCAAATGGAGCCCAAATCAAATGCACCTTCATATCAATCAAAAAGAAATGCTAGGTGTACAGAATGCACTGACAGCCTTCAAGGACTACCTTCATCCAGGACAATTACTGATAGACGGACAACACCACGGTTATGTGGTACATAAACAAGCAGGGGGCTACACATTCATACCCCCTCTGCAGACTAGCCATGGCATTGTGGAATATGGCCTTGAGCTACAAAGTACAACTACAAGCTCAATTCCTGCCAGGAAAGCAGAATGTAACGAACTAAGCAGAAATCTCATGGACCCTCACGAATGGAAACTGGAACCACGGAATTTCACCATGTTGACACGCAAATGGGGTAGTCCAGACATAGATCTATTTGCCTCACCCCAGAACTACCAGTTGGACAAATTTTGCACAAGAACTCGTCACAAAAAAGCCTGGAAAGTGGATGCTCTGTCTTTCAGCTGGAAAAACCTTTCTATGCCTTTCCCCCTCTGCCTTTGCTCTCCAAATTTCTACTAAAAGTCAAACAGGACAAGCCAAAAATGATTTTGATTGCTCCAGACTGGCCTCACCAACACTGGTACCCACTCCTGTGCAGTGTGTTACACATTTCTCCATGGCACCTGCCTCAGACACCTTCCTTACTGTCTCAGCAGGAGAACCAAATTCTCCACCCTCAGCTCCAAACATTGAACCTTGCAGCTTGGCTAATCACTTAAATTCATCCTTGGCATCCCTCAACAAACCTATGATGGATGTCATTTTGGAGGCGAGAAGACCTAGTACTAGGAAATCTTATGCTGATAAATGGGAGAGATTGTGTGCCTGGAATCAATCTCAAGGGATGAGCACAGCAGTGCCAAATTTACCTCTGATTTTGCAATACTTAACCGAGATTCTTCATAAGGGCCTGTCTTTTTCTTCCATTAAAATCCATGCCTCAGCCATTTCAGCTCATTACAACTCAGACACCCCCCCCCCTCCTTCTCTCATCCTCTTCTAAAGCAGTATCTCAGAGGGGCCAAAAACCTGAGACCACCCAGGAGAGCTCCAACCCCTGCCTGGGACCTTAACTTTGTATTGGAGAAACTCAGTCTCCCTCCTTTTGAGCCAGCTACAACTGCAGACCTAAAATTTCTTTCCTGGAAAACAGTCTTCCTTTTAGCAATCACTTCAGCTAGAAGGATATCTGAATTACAGGCCCTTATGGCAGTGGAGCCTTTCATCATCTTTCATGCAGACAGGGTGTCACTCAGGACCAATCCATCATTCATGCCCTAGGTGGTATCCAGTGTGGCTCTTAATCAGTCCATTTATTTGCCAACTTTCTTTCCCAATCCATAGAACAAGGGATTGCGGATTCTGCATTCATTGGATGTACACAGACAACTTAGATTTTACCTGGACAGGACTAAATCTCGAAGAAAATCTGAACAACTGCTGGTAACCTTTGCTGCAGGGGCAGAGGGGAAGGCTATTTCAAAGCAAACCATTTCTAAGTGGATAAGCCATTGTATTAATTTCTGTTATAACCACCATGGAAAACCTATCCCCCAGGGGATCAGATTTCATTCCACCAGGGCGGCATCTACTTCAACAGCCTTTCTCAGAGCCATTCCTACCAGGGATATTTTAGAAGCTGCTACCTGGAGTTCAGTTCATACTTTCACCAAGCATTATCACTTACCAATTTTCTCTAAATCCAGAGCTGGCTTTGCCACTGCTGTTTTGCAGGGCCTTATAGCTGGTCATAATGCTGTATAATTCCATCCACCCAACCTTAGCTTTGGGAATCTACCCAAATGTAATGACTGCAACAATGAAACACGATGAACATAGTACAGTTGTGTACACTTACCATAAATGTAGATGTTCAAGTGTATTCACTGTTGCAGTCCTGGTTACCCTCCCTCCAGCCCCCTGTTTTTCTTTTACTATACCTCTTCTTTCTTTTATTATGCTTAAAAGCCCTTTTGGTGTATTTGCTTTTGTTGGGAGGTATATTTTTGCGTTTCTTATTTTATATATATATATATATATATATATATATATATATATATATATATATATATATATATATACACGTCATGGAAGAAGGGACAGCAACTGACGCAGGACCCAAGACAATCAGGCCGACTGAGGGCAACCTGCCAGCAGAGTACCTAAATGTAATGACTGCAACAGTGAATACACTCTAACATCTACGTTTATGGGAAGTGTACACTACTTTACTTTTTCAAGTGTTGCATACTTAAGTGCACAGTAAAAGGAAAAATCACAATTTACAGGCAGCTTCAGCCAGTTTTGAAGCACAGTAACAAACAAGATCTTAGACAGAGCATGCACACCAACTAAGCAAAGGAACTGTCCAGAGAAAGCCAGGCAGGAGCATGAAGTGCAAAAGACAAGGCTCAGGTTTACAGGCAGGATTATCTCTCTTATAGTCCATCTCACCTACAGTGGGCTCTAGTTTATCATCCATTGATTGGATCATCCTGTAGTAAGACACAGTTTTTGTACCTTTCATATAAAGGTAGTCATGAGGTTAATCAGAGAGAGGATTTTAGCAACTGTTGTTAGGATTAAGACCCATTGCAGAGTTAATTTCCGTGATTACCCACCATGATAAGCAGCTGCTCCTCAAGTGAGTGAGACCCTGACTTTTGAGTCTTCAGATCTATAGGCCAGTGCTGTTGATAGAGGGATAAAGCCCTTACTACAGCCCCCGTGACTGCTGTTCAATTAGCAGCTTGTTTGGTTGATGGTGCTGACAGGCGCTGATGGGAGGGACCATCCTGGGCTGAAGCGGGAAGGTTAGGCAGAGCAGGATGTTCATGTTTCTCTGTTGCTGTCCTAACTAATGGATTGTCCGGCTCCCGGTAGCCCTCGATCGGCCAGACTACCAAAGGTAAGTAAAAAAATTACATCAGCTGCCATCGGTTGTAAAGGACATCAGGGCCTCCGATACAAAAGGAGGCAGCCGACGTCTCTTCCTCAGTCTTCCTTGCCACGGAGCCTGAAGCAGAAGCTTTCATGCATGAGTGCCAGTCGACAGATTACCTTGGTTGGTTTCCGACTACAAGAGCTGAAGTCTACTACAGCTAAGTACCCTGTTGGGGATCCACTTTTCTTGCCTTAACAATTGTCAGAAAAAGTTAATAATTACCTTACCTGTGGAAAGCAGATTCCCCATAGAGATTTTCATTCCTATTGCATTATCTGTTTAGGCCTTGACCACAACGTTCCCAACTGTAATCTTTGTGCCTCCTTTAATCCGCGTAATATCCGTCGTCGGGCTAAGATATTGGCTAGGCATTTTGGAGTTTGGCCTAGGTTCGTTGGTATGACGTCCACCAGTCTTCATGCTTCGGATATTCCGAAAAAGTGTAAAGACAGTGACAGGCCTCAGAAAACTAAGCCCTCGGTTGAGGTTAATTTGGTCATCAGTCAGGCGGGAGTCAATGAGATGTTTTCGCAGTCCCTGCTGTCAGCAGATGTACATCCGCAGGCCTTGATTGAGTCCAAGTCTTTTAGGCCTTCGACCTCCATTTTGTCTTCCGACCTGTCACTGGTCGCCTCCTCTGCTGGAGCTGGTACCGCTAAGCTGACTCCGGGGTCCAAGGCCTCCATTTTGTGCTCTGACAGCAAACTTCTTCCTTCTGCTCCTGCTGTTCGTTCGGCAGTTGCCAGGCCTCTCGAGTCCTTCTGGCTTGCAGGTAAACCTTCCATTCGTAAGCCTGTGAAAAGGCAGACTCCAGTTTCTACTCATTCCCCTCAATCCCAAATGGTTAAAATGGCTAATGATCTGTTGACTCTTATTAGCAGTTCTCAGCCTCATCCTCCTAAAAGGAGTAGGGATGTTTCTCCTGAGGTTTTGTCCTGTCCAGGATCTGATTCTTCCAGCATTTCTGCTGATGAAGAGGAATTTTCTCAGGCTTTTTCTCCCTTTGAGTATTCAGATGCAGGGGAATCCATCCTCCAGTGGATTTCTCTTTTGGTGACACTTTAAATACCCTCGGGGAACATTTAAAATGGGAAAGCCAGGATTATCCCCAATCTAAGAAACGGATTAGTGAGTTTCTGTTTTTACCTCAGCATAAGCCTTTTGCTATCCCCCCTGTGTTGGAAGTTGTTGTTTTTCTGGAAAATTCCCTGTCTCCATATTCAGTTCCACCTGCTCCCAGTAAACCTGAGAGGTACTACAGAGTCCCTGATTCTCATCTATTGCTTTTCAGGAACGCGTTGGCAGATCCAGAAGTTATTTCTCAAAGCCCTAAAGGAGTTAAGGCCACTGTTACCAGGAATCCTGTTCCTTCGGACAGAGAATCTAGGAACCCTAGATAGGTGGGGCAAGAATGTTTATACCTCTGCCACCCTAGCTATTAGGGCTACCAATTGCCTTTTTCATATGCTGAAGTACCAACAGCACACCTTGGAGGCTGTTAAGTCTAAGATAGCAAGTGTATCTCTTTTGGCAGAGAGTAAAAACATGCAGGATTTATTGAATTTAGCCACTCTGTGGTCAATAAGCATTCTTTGCATTGTGGATTTGACATCCTTGAGGCCTCCAGTAGGGTTACGGCTACTGGATCTGTTATTAGAAGGCACGCTTGGCTCAGAGAACAGCCTCTTCCAGAACCTGTCAAGGCTAAGCTTTTGGATGTACCTTTGCATAAAGAAAATCTTTTTGGCAGCAAAGCTGAGGAGGTACTTAAGAAGATGGAAGATAAGGCCAAGTCCATGCAAACTGATAAGGATTTTCTCCAAGTCCCACCCCTTCGCTTTAGCAGATATTACCTTTCCAAGAGTTGGACCTTTCCTGATACCAGCAGACAGAACTGTTCCAGAACTAGAGGTTACAAATCTTCTAGGGGCAGGCAGCTACCCCTCAAAGGTCTAGACGGTGGCAGGCTTCCACTTCTAAGGCGGGAAGCTCCAAGCGTGCATCTCAATCGAAACACTCTCAATGACTTTTTACAACTTCTGCCTTTTCTTGCTTGCCTAGAGAGTCCTTTAGGAGGAAGGTTGGCCCTTTTTTCAGATGTCTGGGCCTCTATCATAGACAACAAATAGGTGCTCAGAACGGTGTCCCTGGGGCACAAGTTTTCTTTCCGCACTTTTCCAGCTCCCAAGGGATTCCCAGACATCCCTCCAAATCAAAGGGCAGAAGTAGAAAAACAACTTTTGTCTTTGTTCCATCTGGGAGCAACAAAATTAGTTCCTGCTCAGTAGGTAGGCCAGGGCTTTTATTCCAGGCTTTTCCTAGTTCCATAAAAAGAAGGCACCTGGCGTCCTATCCCTAGATCTTTCCATTCTGAACTCTTTTCTAGTAATTCCAAAGTTCAGAATGCTCACTCTGCATCAATTGCTACCAATGTTAGAAAAGGATTCCTGTCTGGTAACCTTGGATCTCGAAGAGGCTTATCTGCACATCCCTGTCAGGAAAAGTTGCAGGCAGTATCTTTGTTTCAGAGTGGCCAAGTAACATTACCAATTCCCTGCGCTGCCCTTTGGCTTATCTACTGCTCCCAGAGTCTTCACAAAATGCCTGGCCCCAGTCATTTGTTTTTGCAGGCAGAAGAAAATTCAGATTTACCCATACTTGGATGACTGTCTGATTCAAGCAAGTTCTCAGGAATAGCTACTAAAGGATCTGGAATTCGTAAAGAGACTTCTCTCTTCCCTGGGTTACACTCTCAATGAGGAAAAATCAAAAATGGCACCATCTAAGGAGATAGCATTCCTGGGAGCAAGTTTGAACACAGCCGCCCAGATGACATATCTCACCCAGGAGAAGCAGACAACTCTCAGTTTACTTCAAGGACTTGGCAAGCCTATCCCAGCTCCCTGCATGGAAATACCTGCAAGCTCTGGGCTTCATGGCAGCTTGTATTCTCATGATTCCATATGCAAGACTGCATATTAGGAAATTGCAATTGTTCCTCAAGAACATTTGGTGTTAATGCACACAGGACCTGGATTTGATGATCCCTCTGCTTCCATCTCTGCAGACGGAGTTTCTCTGGTGGGCAACAGCCTGTCTACAAAACAAAGGCATGCCCTTTCGGATACCTCCTGCCACTCAAGTTCTGACTACAGACGCATCGGACTACGCCTGGGGAGCACATTTGGATGGCAGATGCATACAGGGACAGTGGAACGCCCAGCAGATGCACCTGCACATAAATCTAAAAGAGTTGATTGCAGTAAAATAGGCCTTACTAGCTTTCAAGCATTTTCTTTCTCCAGGGACCTTGATTGTCAGAACAGACAACACCACAGTCATGTGGTACATCAACAAGCAGGGAGGGACTCACTCTTACACCCTGTGCAGACAAAGCATGAATCTTTGGTCCATGGCAGCATCCCTGGACCTGCATCTCCTAGCTTAGTTTCTTCCAGGAAGGCTCAGTGTTTTGGCAGACCACCTGAGCAGGCGAACCCTGGATCCTCTCGAGTGGTAGCTGAACAGAGCAGTTTTTTACAGCATCATTCAACGTTGGGGCACACCTCCGGTGGATCTTTTCTCCTCCCCAGACAACCATCTGCTACCTCTCTTTTGCACCAAACAGCATCACAGCAGAGCCTGGAGAGTGGATGCTCTGTCCTTCCCTTGGACGTTGCTATCAGTTTATATCTTCCCTCCTCTTCTACCCAGAGTATTATTGAAGATCAGGGACGAGCGACCAAGGATTATTCTCATAACTCCAGACTGGCCCAGACAGCAGTGGTATCCACTGCTTTGCAGTCTGTCCCAATTTCCTCCTTGGCATCTTCCTCTGAAGCCAGATCCTTTGGTTCAGGAAGGGGGAATCATTCTGTATCCTCATCTTCAATCCCTTCATTTCGCAGCATGGCTCATTGTATGACTCCTTCCTTATCTTCTTCCCTTTCCCAGCAGGTGGTTGATGTGCTGAGGGAGGCCAGGAGGCTTAGCACTAAGAAGTCCTACACTGGCAAATGGGAAAGGGTTTCTCATTGGATGCAGGCTAGAGGGCAATCTTCTCAGCCTGCCCTTCCTCTGATCTTGAAATACCTGGCTGAATTGCTTCAGGGTGGTCTTTCTTTTTCTTCTGTCAAGCTCCATGCTTCAGCCACTTCTGCTCATTGTTCTGTTGAACAACCCATTTCTCTCATCCCCTGATGAAAATGTTTCTCAGAGGTGCTTGCAACTTAAAACCTCCCAGAAGGGTACCTACTCCAGCCTGGGATCTCAATTTTGTTCTAGAAAAACTCACTCTTCCTTCTTTTGAGCCAGCTGCCACTGCAGATTTAAAGTTTCTCTCTTGGAAGACTGCTTTCCTCTGGGCTAAACTTCAGCAATGAGGGTTTTGGAGCTGCAGGCTTTGATGGCTGTGGAGCCTTTTATTATTTTCCTTCCAGACAGGGTCTCTTTGAGAACCAATCCCTCCTTTATGCATAAGGTGGTTTCTAGCTTGACTCTACCCTCTTTCCTAATCCTCATAATAAAGGTGGAAGGATCCTACATTCTCTTGATATGCACAGACAGCTCAGGTTTTACCTGGACAGGACTAAAGACCTTCAGAAATCAGCACAGTTATTGGTAAGTTTTGCCCCTGGAGCACAGGGCAAGGCTATTTCTAAGCAAACCATTTCCAAGTGGATTGCACATTGCATCACCTTTTGTTATTCCTTTCATGGCAAGGTTCCTCCTCAAGGGGCTAGGACCCACTCAACTAGAGCAGCTTCCACTTCTGCAGCCTTTTTAGGGGTGTCCCACTAAAGATATTCTGGAGGCTGCCACATGGTCTTCTGTTTACACTTTCACAAAACACTATAATTTGCTTCTGTTTTCCAGAGCCAGGGCAGGGTTTGCCACTGCTGTGTTGCAGGGCATTATCTCCAACCCTTGATTCTGTTGGTTCCTCCTCCCTTTTCTCTGGGCTTTGGTAATCAACCCATTAGTTAGGGCTGCAACAGTGAAACACGTTGAACATAGTACAGTTGTGTACACTTAGAATGAATGTAGATGTTCGAGTATATTCACTGTTGCAGTCCTGGTTTCCCTCCCGCCTTCCCCGTTTTTGGTCCTTTCCTATTCTCTTTTCCTGAGGTACAGGCTGAATTGGATATTATTTGCCAAGTTTGCATTTGGTTTAGCTTTAGTTGTGGGGGCTTCTGACTGTTATGGCAAGAAAGACTCAGGAAATGACATCGGCTGCCGATGTCATTTTTTACTTACCTTTGGTAGTCTGGCCGATCGAGGGCTACCGGGAGCCAGATAACCCATTAGTTAGGACTGCAACATTGGATACACTCAACCCTCTACATTTATGGAAAGTGTACACAACTGTACTATGTGCACAGCCACAGTCCCTCTAACAGACAGTTGTTTTCTTGGTTGTCATTAAAGTGAATGGAATGTCATATGCTTGTTAGACACTACTAGAGACCATGTTTTTTTTTTCTTCTGGTCCTCCATTAGCGATGATTTTTTTCTCATAAAAATTTGTTTTATAATGGCCATTTGTTCTGTGTCCCTTCCGTCACACTTTGCTCTTAAAGTAATAAAAAAGTTCTGTTGTGTGAAATGTAGCTGTTTCTTTGCCATTGAATATAAAATGAAAATGCTCTTCTGCTCACATTCTTTTTATGTTAATATATTTGTCATTTCCATGTCAGTTAATACTGAGATGAAATGCTGTTCCACTCACAACATCTTATTCTAAATGCATTTTTGTATGCCTGTGCTGTGAATCGCAGCGTATTTTCTTGAACTTTTCTTCCTGGGCCTTCACCATACCTCTCAACTGTTCAGATTTTTGCCTCATTTTTGGTCTGTTCCTCATAACATTTGTTGTTTTCTGGCAAGTCATTGTGGAATGAAATGACTAAACAGTGGCAGGCATTTGAGTTTCAGACATCATATCCTTCAGAAAATGCACACTAACACAGAACCTGCTGTTGTAGCAATTTGCCAAGGTTATTAGAGCAATAAAAAATGAGCACTTTATTCATCTGTGTTTACTGCTACTTTATTTTGCTTTTCTTAAAAGTACTCAATTTTATTTATTCTGCTGCATTTATTACTGCTTGGTAGTAGCCTGATTAAATTGTAACTGTTATTCTTAAGTCTTTTGGTTTAAGCACTTGGGCTTCATACAGGTTTTTTTACATTAAGAAGGTTTGTAGTCTGCACTGTTGTGGCATGACAGGTAGCTTACATCCTTCTAAGCTTGGAATTGCTGATTGAAGGCCCCACTGTCTGCTATTCTAAAAGTGTATTAGCTCTGGCTTAAGCACTTGGGCTTCAGGCCAGTTATTCTACATTAAGAAGGTTTGTGGTCTACACTCTTCTGGGAGGAGAGGCTGGATTCTGCCCTTCTGAGCTGGGAATTTCTGGTCACAGACTTATTGTGCCTGCTTATTTGAACTGTTTCTTTCTGAAATTGGTGCGCCTTGTTGCTGTAGCATAGACCAGATTCAGGCCTGCTGAATCTAGCTTTGTATAACTTGAGCACTGATCCAGGCCATCTGTTTTTGGAGAAGGATCCCCTGCACCCTAGTAGCAGGAGTGTGCAGTTATAACTTGTCTGATTGAAGACTGCTGGAACAGGGCTCAGTTTTGAGCTTTTTTTCTGGTTAATTGGGTAACTTGTTTAAATCAGTTTGTTCATTTTTTTATTTGTTTTATATATAAAAAATTGCACTTTATTCATCTGCTTTTACTGTATTTTGTGTTTCTTCCTATTTTATTACTAGGGGCATTGACTACAACTCTGATCTACGATATATAACAATAAGTATCTTTTTCTGTGCATTTAAAGTGTTTTTTTTTATTGTATCTGCTTTATTTTGTGAAAAAAATATATACTTGTTTTCCGCCTTTCTAAGCTAGTATAATCCAGTTTTCAGGTTAGTGCTGAATTCAGGGCTGTGTTACAAATCTCTGTGTTTGCCCATACCCTAGTTGAATAAAAGGAAGTTTCTCTGTTCACCTGTGAGAGAGGGGAGCTTTGAGCAGCCTATCTGTCCCTGGAGGAGTGGTTTCAGCCCAGAAATTAGTAGTTTATTGGCCATTTTGGGCTAATTTCTATCTCTTTCATTTCCCTGCTATAAATACCGCATTTGCCCGGTTTTGCACGCCGGGCAGCGCTGGTTAGCTAGGGTAAAACTATTCCCAACTCCACAGTCTCCTCTTCCATTTTTCCCTTGGAACTAGACAAACTTTCAACTTAAGCACTTAAGCCATTAATTTCTCAGCCCGGCACTTGCTCAAAACTCACAGCAACCTCTTATAAACCCTAGCACTAGACCCTCCTGTACTGTACAGAAGGACAAGGCTCTCTCTTCGACCTTACCAGCTATCCATTCAGTGTACCTATCCAGGCATGTCCAATGGGCAGTTTCAGGTGTACTCTCCAGTGCAGCTGGTGAATCTGGGCATTTTGAGGCAATGTTACAACTGCCTCATGTACACAAACAACCCTCTCCGCCTACCACCAAACACTAATACATGCGAGAGATGCAATTATACAGCCAAACTGAAGGCTAAGCTCTCTCAACCCAAGACTGGATCAGACAGTCAAGAGGAGAAGGGAAATACTTGCATCACACCACCAGTCTCACATAGACCAATTAAACCAGCACCGGCAAAAAACACACACATATACATGAAAACATACTCTGAGGCTCTAAATAAAAATCTGCAAAAGCAACAGAGGCCTCCAAAGCAAACATCCAAGCAACCTCCACCGCCCAACACAAGCCATGAAACACATACTTCACAAAACCAGTGTGCCATGCAATCACAGCCCTTAAGGCAAAATAACATACCCAACATACTAATAATAGGTAACGCTATAGTCAGGCACACTGATGTCCCACTCACTAGGCTGAATAAGGAGAAGGTTACTATTAACTGCCTGTCTGGTGCCATGATCCGCCACATAACACAAGCACTCAGGTCACTCCAGAACAAGTACAAATATGACTCTGTCATTGTCCATGTTGGTGTGAATGACCTGAGACATACCTCCCTAGACTTACATGAAAAGAGACATGGAAGAGCTCTCTAATCACGTAGCCCAGGCCGGTATGACCCTGACCCTGAGTAGCATCCTGCCCTCACCAAGAATGATACCACTGTCTAAAGAAATAATTCTCTATTTCAGCAATTGACTAAGTTTCTGGTGTCATTCAAAGGGGATCCAGTGTCTATCCACCTGGGATGACATGCTCGATAAGCCACGCTGCTTTGCTAGAGACAGCTTGCACCTGTCACCCTTATGCTTTCGAATACTTGCCAAGGCTTTTGCCACCCCCATATTGCCTTTTTTTGGCAAGGCTCAAAAGACAAACCCACCGCCGTAAATAGCACAAGTAAAACAAACTGAGGATAATGCTACTGAATGCCAGAAGTCTAAACCTCAAAATGCACGCACTCGTGGCACTCTTCAGTGTGGAGAAAATCGATATATGTGCAGTAACAGAAACCTGGTTTAAGGCTTCAGACAGCACCCCAGCACTACCAGGCTACAACTCATACCATGCATTTCGGCCACAGAACCCGAACCGAAATACAAAAGGCGGGGTCGTATCCATATTCATCAAGGATACCCACACCTCTAGGTTAGTGGCACAGCACGATATTTCAGAGATCATCCACGTGCAACTAACAATGGGCAAAACTGCAATTCAAATTGTAGCTTTCTACATATCACCCACTATGTCCCAGGTACTCCATTCCACGTTTTGGAAACACTGGGAAACATAAAGGTCCTACCAAACCCCCTAATATTGGGAATATTGGGTGATTTCAATTACCCAAACATTAACTGGGAGAACTACTCAAGTACTAACTCCCTTGCCCAACATTTCCTAAAATTTAAAAACTAAACGCCGTGGTTCAAATAGTCAAACCTCCCACCAGAGGTGACAACATATTGGACCTGGTCATCACCAACATGGGTGACCGGTGTTAAACACCGGAGGTCAACACCTCACTGGTTAGATCTGACCATAAACAAATCACTTTGAATATCCACATTCTGCCCCCACCCCGGACAAGGAAACCACCATGAAAAGCTTTTCAAAAGCAAACTTCACGTTACTTAAGACCGAGGTGGAAAGTTTCAAAGCCCCCATGCTGAAGGATAACGCTGTCCAAGCCACAAAATCCTTTACTATCGGAAGCGAAGGCGGGATGACGTCAATGAGCGTGAACAACCCTATGAGGATATCAACCGTTGTGAACGTGAGGAGGACCCTTTGGGAGAGGGTCTAAGGCATTCGGAATGCCTGCGGAACCAGGGAATCGATCACGAGGAGCATCAAGCAGCCTGGATGGGGGCGCGAGTGAAAAACAAGACTACGAGCGGCTCACAAAAGGGATGGACAAAAGTTCTAAGAGGGCAGTAAGTACGCCTTCCAAGTTGGTAGTCGACAATTACTGCGTTAATCATTTGGACACTGAGACAGTTTATATTGCATCTAAAGTAGACACTCATACATTAACTTTTGGTTACTATGGTAATTTACAGTATAGCAATGAAATTGTTTCACTATTAAGTTTAAACAGCAACGGTATTAACGATAGTATGAATATACTGTTGGACATTGACAACGGGTCTTTTGAAAATGTTTTTGATCAAAAAGATGCATTTTCTGGCATTGCTAATCCTGGTATCAGAGAGGGAGGGGGTAATTTTTTGAGAAGTTACAGTGATGCACATGGTCAAGTTAATTATGTTTGTAATGATGTAACGAGCATTACAGCGGACAACAGCATGACGTATGATACTGTTTTGATAAATTTAAGTACGCATTTGCCATGTATTGATTTTAAGGTCCAAAAGGAGAAAGAATATTGTGATAATACAGAGACTGCAAATTATACAGATCAAGGTGCATTAACATCACCAATTGTAATTAACAAAGGAGATGGTAGTTGTATTGACAATATTAATTCAATGATAGTTGTCGACCATTTAAACACACAAGACAATTTGCTCAAAGCATATAGGTGTTTAAATTTAGATTCAGAGTGCACTGTAAATTTTTATGAGGAATTACTTCATGAGGATAGTACCTCAGTTATTTCAGTTTACTGTGAAGGGGTACTAAGTAAACCTAAGGTTATAACAAATACGAGGAAAGATTTCAAGGTGTACAATTATTCAAATGTTGATATTGGTACTAAACATGCTGATTTTTTGTCTAAGGGATTCAACTTTGTGCCAAGTAGGAGGGGGAACATTGTAGATTCGTTAATAGATCTAAAACTTTTTACTCGTAAGATGAACCTTAAGATGAATGTTGGGACAGACACAACTAACTTTAGCGAAAATAGTGAAGCTAGAATTTTAAAAAAATCTAGCTTATATAATCCTGGTATGAATCAGGTAGTGGCAACTTTTGAACACATTTGTGAGCAGGAATTTAGGGAACATTATAAGCATAAAGAGCATGAAACTAAATTTAACCTGACAAAATATGAGTATGACATATTGACATTTATTAGTAATAAGGATTGTATACGCATAATGAAGCCAGATAAGGGCAACGGGGTTGTGGTTGCTAATAAACAAGACTATAATAGTATTATGATGTCCATGTTGTTAGATGAGAATTACAATGAAGTTAGCATCAATGAGATTAATATAGCCTATCAAAAGATAGACATAGTTTTGGATGACATGGTTTATCAGGGAGAGATTACTGAAGATGAATATGAGTTTATGATAAATCAATACCCTGTAGTAAGTGGCATTTTTGGAATACCCAAAATTCATAAAGGACTTAATGTTAAATTTAGACCAATAGTAGATGGAAAACGTAGTAAGGTGAGTTTTGTTAGTCAGTTTTTGGACCAAAAATTAAAGAAAGGTCTTGGTGTTACACCACACATTGTTAAGGATTCGTGGCACTTTTTGGAAATGATTAAACATTGGGTAATACCGAAAGAGTTTTATTTTGTAACTATAGATGTTTGTAATTTGTTCAGTGTGATTCCACATGATGTGGGCCTAGAATGGTTAGAGGAACAGCTGTATGTTACTGGGGTCTATGAACAAGACAAAGTCAATACATATGTTAGACTTATGGATTTAGTATTGAAAAACAACTTTCTATATTTTGATGGTCATTATTTCAAACAATCTTTTGGTGTAGCTATGGGGGCAGCTTGTGCCCCCATTTACGCCAACTATATTATGGCATATTGGGAAAGAGAATATGTACACAAAAGTGAATTTAGTCCATATATTAATATGTATTTGCGATTTTTGGATGATATTTTTATCATTTGGACAGGTGACAAAATATTATTGGATAATTTTCTTCATTATATTAACAACATGGTGTGGTTTTTGAAGTTCACATATCAAATTCTATTCTAGACAATCATGCTCCCGAACACACTATTAGAATGAAATCTAATACAGCCCCTTGGCTCTCAAATGAAACTAGAAAACTAATTCTCTCCAAAAATAAGATCTGGAACAAATGGAGGTCCCATAGAATCAGCTCTGATTTTCATCACTTTCAGCAACTTAGAAATCTTACCAAAAAAGCCATCCTCACTGATAAAAGAAAGTTCTACTGCAACCTACAAGAAACTAACCTAAATAAACCCAAACAATTCTGGTCTTAAATCAATAGACTCCTTTCTCCAGGTACTGCTAAAGCTCCCTCCCCACTAAATGCCAACCCTGACACCCCTCTTCAAACTGCAAATACTTTTAACTCATTCTTCTCTGATACTATTCAATCTCTCGCTAGACAATTAAATACTAATAACTTTTATCCTCCTAACAATCACTTAAACTCTAACTGTAGCTTCTCTTTACAACCCATCTCTACTTCTACCATCTTCAAACTACTTCTCAAACAAAAACCTTGTACTCCCTCTGCTGACAAGCTCCCTCCCCTATTCTTACAAAAAGCAGCCAAAGAAATTGCTTACCCAATATCTTTACTCATAAATAGAACCATCCAAGAAGGAACCATCCCTCATATCTGGAAAATCTCTCATATTATCCCACTACATAAAGGCGGAAACTCTATTGACTATTCCAACTTTAGACCTATTGCTCTTCTCTCTCCATTAGCAAAAATTATGGAGAAATGTATACATCAGCAACTGGTACAGTACCTATCTCTTCACAATATTTTAGCTCACTGTCAACATGGCTTTAGACCCCACCATAGTACTACCACTGCCCTCCTTTCCTTTGCAGATACCATTAACAGCAATCGCAACAAGAACCTACTCTCTTCTGCCCTATTCATAGACCTCTCTAAAGCTTTTGACATGGTCAACCACTCTTCTCTAATTAGCATTCTCAAATCCCTCTCATTTGACAGCCTTGCCATCAACTGGTTTACATCATACCTCAGTAACAGACAACAAGCCGTTCTTTGGGAAAACCATATCTCCTCCTTACTTCCCATTGCAATTGGTGTCCCTCAAGGCTCTATCCTTGGTCCTCTCTTCTCCCTCTATATTAATGATCTCCACTCTGTAATTCCTCAAGCTACCTGCATTCAATATGCAGACGACTCTACTATCATTTGTTCAGCATCTACCTCCTCTGATCTAACCACTCTAACTCAAACTACCTTCAACACTGTAGAAACATGGTTTACCAGATGGTATCTACTTCTCAATGCCAAAAAAACCAAACTTCTCCTCTTCACCCCCACCACTCGTACCTCTCCACTTAACTTCTCTATCTACTCTAACAACAAAACTATCATCTCTCCTGACTCCACAACAAAACTACTTGGTGTTACCATTGATAACAATCTCTCTTTTGACCAACACATCAACAACACCATCAAAACTGTTAACAGAAAAATTGGATCATTATACCGTATAAAACCATTTCTTACCCCATCAACTAGAGCTACTATTGCTTGCTTCCATCTTATATCAACTCTCTTCTATGCCTCTCCTATCTTCACCAACCTTAAAAAAACTAACCTAAACAAACTAGCAACTTGCTATAATAACATTGCCCGCTTCGCCACTGGTAACCCTTTTAGAACACATCACTGCCTCAATTTGAAACAGTTAGGCTGGCTGGAATTACAAAACCATCTTAATATTTGACAACTTACAATTGCCCACAAAGTACTGTACCAACCTTGTAATACCCCTATACTTTCACAACTTCTACTCCATTATAACAATCTCACCTCTCTTCGTTCCTCCTGTAAATTTATGACCAAACCCATAAAGGCCCACAACTTAGCTGGTGACTCTCTTTTCACCAATACTGTAGGCAGAGTATGGAATTTGCTGCCTAAAGAGTTAACACTAATCTCATCCCTGCCTCTCTTCAAACAACAAATCAAACTACATTTCCAAAAACACTGGCTCTGTTCTTGTAGTACTCCAGGCTAACTTTCCAAAACCACTGGCTCTGTTTTTGTAGTACTCCAGGCTAACCTCCCTCTCATTACTCTCTCCTAACCTTTAAACCTTCATTTTCCTGAAAACTAACGTCTACCCTGCTTCCCTTCTCTGCTGTCCTCTTATGCTCTGACCTACATCTACCATCTCTCCCACCTTGTCTTGACTGTCTTTTTTCTTCTCCTCTCTTACTTATGACTCTGGCCTTGTGCCATTTCTTTTTTTTCCTTCATACTCCTTCTACTTCTCGTCCCTTCGAGCTTCTAATGTAATCTTCTTGGCTGTTGCCTTACTGCATAACCATATGTTTTAGGTAAACTTGCTTTGAAATCGACAGAACATTGTGTATGAATCTAAATTTTTGAGTTCCTTTAATGTATGCCGATTTTTGATTACTAGTTGATCTAAATGTATATTTTTATGTGTAATGTCTTTATTAACAATATGTCTATCTGTCTTGCTTATGTTATGTGTGGAGCTTTTCTCCCCGGGCCTCTACTGAAAATGGACATATATCCAGCTAGACTAGCCCGGTCAACAAATGTAAAATAAAATAAATAAAATAAAATAAATAAAATAAAATTAATACAGAAAAGGTAGATTATTTGGATGTAAGTCTAATTTATGACAAAAAAGAAGGTAGAGTGAAATCAACTATTTATAGAAAACCTACCTTCTCAAATTCGTATCTACATTTTGACAGTTGGCACCCCAACCATCAGAAGAAAGCCATAGTGAAAGGGCAGATGGTTAGGGCAGTGCGTATGGTCAGTGATTATGTGGACTTTCAGAACGAGTTAGAGTTCATTATAGGAATGTTTCATAATAGAGGTTATCCGGAGAAATTATATGATGATTTGAAAAAGGAAATTCTTTTTAAAAGAAACAACAAGGTATTGGTTCCAATTATTGCATCAGATATAGATCAGTTTGGGTATTCCAAAAACAACATTGAACAAAATACATTTGGTAGTGATACTATTTTGTACATTCTTAAGTACAATAGGGATTCAGAGTTTATAGTTAACACTGTCATGAAGTATTGGGAGATATTTCATAAAAGTAAGGAAGCACAATTACTTTTTTCACAAAAGCCAAAATTTGTATTCAAGAAGGACCGGTCATTGAAGGATATATTTGAAAAAGGTTCGGTTGATGCTAAAGTTATTAGTAACAAATGTAAGGGTAATTATAAGTGCGGTAGGTGTTCCACATGCAAACATATTTGGACATTAGGACACAAAATTTGTGTAAATAATTGTGATATTATAATTAACGGTCATTTTGATTGTTATACAAAAAATTTGGTCTATCTGGCTAAGTGCCAAGAGTGTAGGGCATTTTATGTTGGGAAAACCTGTAGAAGGTTTAGGGATAGAATAAAAGAACATATTCTGGATATACAACATGAAAAACCCGTTAACGCCTTGGCAAGACATGTTATGGACAATAGCAGTCACAATTTTAAGTTTTGTGTCATACAGCAGGTGAATTTTGATCAACAAGGAAGAATCACCCAGTACCATCTAGATATGAGTGAGCTTATTTGGCAACTTAGGCTTGATGCTTGTAATGATCCAGGCTTGAATGAATTCATTTCTATCAAGCCTTGGCTTAGAATAAAAAACATCAATAACATTTAAGGTTTTCAAACCATCTAATTATGTACATATTAGTGGTTTGATAATTTGTAAACATTACATTTCTCTTGCAAATATATTCATACTTTTTAATATTGTTTTAATTTTGAGAATATGTTATTGAGGTATGTTTGTTGATCTTATACATACACACACATTTTTTACAAACTTTTTATAAATTTTAATATACATGCACACATACACACAACACATATATTTTCTAAGAACAGGTATTGTTTATACAGTGTTGGATGAACAACATTGCAATTGTGTATATGCTACTATATACCACTTTTAAGTGTATGAAGTATACACTAATATCACAATGGTATACTGTTTTAACAAGTTTAGGTATCTGTTGTTATAGCTAGGGGTGGCATTTAAATTAATTGGTAATTGAGTGTAATTATTCAATTTAGTTTGGTATAAAATAGTGGTACTACTTCACCAATCTGATGAAGTCATTTTTTTGAGACGAAACCTGGGTCATTGGTGAACTGGTGCTGCTGCTTTGTTGTGCTCTCTGTTTCTGTGCGTTTGGAATAAACTGGAATTACATCTTGGGCAGTTTGGATATCGTTCATTCAGTTTTTAGTTTGTTTAAACCCCTACGTCACAAGATGGGTTGCCAACTGGCTCACGAACAGAGCCCACATGGTGAGAGTTGTGGGAGCTAGGTCCGACTCTTGACCGGTTACAAGTGGCGTTCCCCAGGGCCGAGTCCTAGGACCCCTCCTGTTCGGCATATACTTCTCAGAGGTACAGGCAAGCACAGGAGGACTATGGCTGACCAAGTTCACAGACGACTGCGAACTAGGGGCTATAACTGACTCGCCAGCTCACACAGACATCCTCCAAAAGGGTCTCACTGAGACGGATACCTGATGTCAAAATCATGGCCTCAAGCAAAATGCCCAAAAGTGCGTAGTCATCCCCTTTGGAAAAAACAAACTCCCCCCAAACTACCACATAGGCGGTAGTCCCCTAAATACGAAAGACGTAATAAGGGATCTGGGGACCCAAGTAGATATTAATCTCACCTTTGATCATGACATTGCCAAAGTGGTTAGAAAATCCTTCTATGTGACCCACCTAATTACAAAAGGCTTCGCATCCAGATCAAAAGAGGTCATTGTGCCCCTCTACTCATCACTCATCAGACCCATCATAGAGTACAATGCCCCATTTGGGATGTACCTTACAAGACACCTGCAACAGCTGGAAAAACCACAGAAGGTACTTCACCAGTCATTGTCCACGCTGGTGTAAATGACCTGAGACGTACCTCCTTGGACTACATGAAAAGAGACATTGAGGAGCTCTCTGATTATGTAGCCCAGGCAGGTATGACCCTGACCTTGAGCAGTATCCAACCTTCACCAAGAATGATGCCACAATACAGAGATAAGATGATCAGCTTTAACAATTGGCTTAAACACTGGTGTCATTCAAAGGGGATCCAGTATCTGTCTGCCTGGGATGACATGCTGGACAAGCCACACTGCTTCGCAAGGGACGGCTTGCACCTGTCACCCCTGGGATTCCGGATATTGGCAAAGGCTCTTGCCACCCCATAGTGCCTTTTTAGGCAAGGCTCAAATTCTAAACCTACCACCCTAGAACACAAAAAGGAAAAAACTAAGGGTAATGCTGCTCAATGCCAGAAGTCTAAATCTCAAAATGCACGCACTCGAGGCCCTTCTCAGTATGGAGAACATCGATGTCTGTGCTGTGACAGAAACCTGGTTCAAGGCTCCTGAGAGCACCCCAGCTATCAGGTTTTACCTCATATCATGCGTTCCGGCCCCAAAATCCGGACAATACCAAGAAAAGAGGGGGGGTATCCATATTCATCAAGGACACCCACACCTCAAGACTGGTGGCAACGCACGATGCATCGGAGACCATCCAGGTGCAATTAACCATAGGCAAGACTGCTCTGCAAATTGTAGCATGTTACAGGCCACCCTCACAGACTCAGGAAACTCACATGGCCTTCCTGAAAACACTAGAGGGGATAAATGTATCACCAAACACCATCATACTAGGTGACTTCAATTACCCTAATATAGACTGGGAACACTACTCAAGCCCAAACACCCTAGCCCAAAAGTTCCTGGAATTCATAAACTCAAATGCCATGGAACAACTAGTCACCATCCCCACAAGAGGAGATAACATACTTGATCTCATCATCACGAACATGGGAGCACAATGTTCAACACCGGAAGTATACCCCTCACTGGTGAGATCAGATCACAAACTAATCTCGCTGGAGGTCCTCATCCCACCCCCACCTGAAATAAAAAGACCACAGTAAAGAACTTCTCAAAAGCCGACTTCACACTTCTAAAGACTAGTGTGGTCTCCTTTCAGGCCCCCGAGTCCGTGGAAAACAATACTCAAGCCGCTGAATCACTTACAAACGCCTTCTACCAGCACCTGCAGGACTGCATGGATAAGGCAATCCCAAGCAAAACAAAGACTCTTTGTACCAAAGGCAAGCGTCCAGTCTGGTGGACCCCAGCCATAAACAAACTCTACAACAAAAGGAGGAAGCTACTACAAGATAGAACAAAATCCTTAAAAGGTAAGACACCCTTGATCACTATAAGTAAAAAACTAAGAGCTCTCATAAAATCATCCAAAGCAAATTTCGAGAGAAAAATAGCTAAAGACTCAAAAGACAATCATAAGGCCTTCTTTAGCTATGTTAGAAACCTAGGAGGAAACTCCCAGATATGCTCAGAACTAGTTCAAAATGATGTGAAGATTACTGATCCTACAGACATTGCCAACATACTGGCTGACAGGTTCAGTGCAAACTTCTCCCCCCCCTCCCCGCCAAAAGGAGAGATATCTATACCAAATGAGTGCAGCCCCCCAAACATCTCCAGCGCCCAAGTGAGAACTGCTCTCTCCAAAGCAAAAACACAGCATCCATGGGACCCGATGGTGTCCCCGGCTGTGTGCTCCACGAACTCAATGAGGAATTAAACCCACAGCTAGGACAGCTGTTTAATCAAAATCTTACCTCTGGATACGTACCCAGGGAGTGGCGCACTGCAACTGTGGTCCCACTTCACAAAGGCGGTGCCTCCACAGACCCTGGAAATTACCGGCCCATTAGCTTGACAAGCCTTATCTGCAAAGCCATGGAGAGGATCATAATGGACCTCATAAATAAAGACATAGGAATTTGCAGACTTTGGATCCAACCCAGTTTGGCATAGTCAAAGGCAGATCAAGCCTTTTAAACTTGGTTGACTTTTGAAACAGTCACCAAAGCCATTGATGAGGGAAAGGCAGTCCATACAGCCTACCTCGATCTGGCTAAGGCCTTGATACAATACCCCACTCGGGTATCATTGAAAACTCATCAGCTTAAATGTTAACCCATACATCACAAGATGGGTTGCAAACTGGCTGAGTGACAGAACCCACAGGGTCAGAGTTGCTGGCGCCATGTCAGACTCAAAGCCTGTCACAAGTGGTGTCCCACAGGGCTCAGTCCTGGGCCCACTCTTGTTTGGCATCTACTTTTCCGAAGTACAAGCAAACACAGGAGGGTTATGGCTGACAAAGTTTGCAGATGACTGCAAACTGGGCCATAGTAGAAAACACATCTGACACAGATATCCTTCAGAAGGGTCTCACAGAAATGGATAACTGGTGCCAGAGCCACGGCCTAAAGTTAAATGCCAAAAATGCATAGTCATACCCTTCGGGAAAAACAAGGTTACCCTAGCTACCAAATAGGTGGCAATCCACTGAGCACAGAAGAAGTTATCAGGGACCTGGGGACCCAGGTTGATAGTAGTCTGTCATTCGACACCCATGTAGCTAAAGTAGTTAGGAAGTCCTTCTACATTGCCCACCTTATCATGAAGGGATTCTCATCTAGATCAAGGCAGGTCATAGTCTCCCTTTACTCATCACTCATCAGACCAATGATTGAGTACAATGCCCCATTCGAATGTATCTGACCCGACACTTGCAGCAGCTGGAGAGGCCACAAAGTTCCTCACCAAAAGGATAAAGGGTCTCAAAATCTGTCCTATGCTGCCCGACTGAAAGAACTCCAGCTCTATTCAGTCGCCACAGCTTGCTCAGAGGTGACCTTTGCCTAACATACAAGGCCATGTCAAACCCAGATTTGATGAATATGCTTCACCTCAAAAATCTAGATCCATCAGAGCCACAAGGGCGGGAGACTTAAACCTCGACACAGCTATTAATAGGACGTGCTGGAGGGATAGATTCATCACCCAAAGACTCCCTATGCTGTGGAACAAAATCCCGGTACATGTGAGGCAGAGCACCTCGCTGGCCTTGTTCAAGAGAAATCTTGACCAATGGATGGGAGATCGCAGATATACCCCAGGAATTACCTCAGTGTCACTGCTCGACAGAGGCACAGCAAAATAATGGGTATAGTTCCCCATACTAAAGAGGTGGCGTAAGCCACAAAACGATGGGCTAGGCTTATAAATGCCCTCGGGCAGATAGCCTAGTATGAACCTATGAACCTATGAACCTATGAACCAAGAGGATCACTGGCCTCAAACAGTTGCCCTATGCAGCTTGACTGAGGAAATTCCAGCTCTACTCGGTTGCATACCGCCTACTCAGAGGTGATATCTGCCTGACATACAAGACCATGTCCTACCCAGAAGTGATGGACATGCTCCATGTAAAGAAAACCTTATCCCCTCAAGCCACATGCTCTAGGGATCTAAACCTCACCACAACAATAAATAGGACATGCTGGAGCAATAGATTCCTGTCCCAGGGACTTCCCATGCTTTGGAACAAGATTCCAATCTACATTAGGCAGAGCTCCTCACTAACACTCTTCAAAAGAAACCTTGACGAGTGGATGGGAAACAGAAAGTTTACCCCTTGGATCATTTCAGTGGCTCTGCTGGACAGAGGCACAGGGAACTAATTTAAGAAGGTGGCGAAAGCCAACACATTCTGGCTAGGCTTAAAAATGCCTTTGGGCAGATAGCCTAGAACCTACCTGTAAACCTATATTTAAAATATGTCCTTATTTTTGGGCCTTTGTCACCCCCATTATTTTAAGCTTTCAGATTTCTTGCACTGGCAGGTTGAGAGGTATGGCCTTTGCTGAAAAGGCCTGTTGTAAGCCCAGTGAGACTATCCTATTAAACAAATGTAAATAAATAAAAAAAAAACTTGTTTTGAAAAGGTTCAATGACCTTGGTACAGGCCAGCCATCTGACCGCCTGTGGCCTTTAATGTAGAAAATATCTGAAGCACAGCCTCAAACAGTGGGCAAGAGAGCATGAGGTCATTGTGACTTTGTTAGTCTCAGAGGCCTGCTGTCACTGGTCCTGGTCAAGATCAATTTCATGAATTTATACTTGAAACTCCACCTGTCGTTACCTTTCTGGAGGAAGACGGTGGGATTCTTTCCTCAGCTGCTGCTGCTACTATACAAAGATTGTGTTGATTTCCAGACAAGATCCTGTTTCTTAGATGCCTAAGGTGATACCTGTTCCTCTAGACTTACAGTCTGATATTCCATCTGTTTTAATAGACAGTGTGGCCAGCGCTGTGATGTAGAGGGATAAAGCCCTGGCTACTGCCCAGGTTACTCAGGTTCCATTAGTAGCTTAGGTATCTAAGACACTGGCAGGGAGGGCAGGTGTGCCCATGAGGGGGACAGCGTGTGCACAAGGCACACAGCACAGTTAGATTCCTTTGGCAGAGACTGGTGAAACATCTTAGCTCCTTACAGAAATGAGGAGCAGATTGGTACAGTCCCCCATTGCACACCCCACCTTGCCATGGATTCAAAGGACAATCATAAGGCCTTTTTCAGCTATGTTAGGAACCTGGGTGGAAACTCCCAGATATGCTCAGAATTAGTCCAAAATGATGCAAAAATCACTGAACCCACAGACATTGCCAACATACTGGCAGACAGGTTCAGTGCAAACTTCACCCCCCTCTCCCCCCCTAAAGGAGAGATAACTATCCCAGCGGAGTGTAGCCTCCCAGACATCTCAAATGCGCAGGTGAAAGCTGCTCTCTCTAAAGCTAAAAACACAGCATCAATGGGACCGGATGGTGTCCCCGGCTGTGTGCTACACGAGCTAAATGAGGAATTAAACCCGCACATAAGGCAGCTGTTTAATCTCAGCCTTACCACAGGATATGTGCCCAAGGAGTGGCATACGGCAACTGTGGTCCCACTCCACAAAGGCAGTGCCTTTACGGACCCTCGTAATTACCGCCCCATAAGCTTAACAAGTCTAGTCTGCAAAGCTATGGAGAGGATCATAATGGAGCTCATAAACAAAGATATAGGGGACTTGCAGACATTGGACCCGACCCAGTTTGGCTTCGTCAAGGGCAGATCATGCCTTTTGAACTTGGTCGACTTCTTCGAAACAGTCACCAAGGCCATTGATGAGGGAAAGGCAGTCCATACAGCCTACCTTGACCTTGCAAAGGCTTTCGACACAATACCCCACTCGGGTATTGTAGAAAAACTTACCAGCTTAAATGTAAACCCATATGTCACAAGATGGGTTGCAAACTGGCTTAAGGACAGAGCCCACAGGGTTAGAGTTGCTGGCGCTATGTCAGACTCCAAGCCAGTCACAAGTGGTGTCCCACAGGGCTCGGTCCTTGGCCCCCTATTGTTCGGCATCTACTTCTCAGAAGTACAGGCCAGCATGGGAGGACTTTGGCTGACAAAGTGTGCTGACGACTGCAAACTGGGCGCCATAGTGGAAAGTGCATCGGACACGGATATCCTTCAGAAGGGACTCATGGAAACAGATAGCTGGTGCCAGAGCCATGGCCTGAAGTTAAACGCCAAAAAATGTATAGTCATACCCTTTGGGAAAAACAAGGTAACCCCAAGCTACCATATAGGTGACAATCCACTAAGCACAGAAGAGGTTATCAGGGACCTGGGGACCCAGGTTGACATTGGCCTTTCTTTTGACACTCACGTTGCTAAAGTGGTTAGAAAGACCTTCTACATTGCCCACCTGATCATGAAGGGATTCACATCCAGATCTAGTGAGGTCATTGTTCCCCTGTACTCTTCACTTATCAGACCAATGATCGAGTACAATGCCCCATTCGGGATGTATCTCACCTGACATCTGCAGCAATTGGAGAGACCCCAAAAGTTCCTCACCAAAAGGATAAAGGGACTCCAAAATCTGTCATATGCTGCCAGATTGAAGAAACTCCAGCTCTATTCAGTTGCATACCGTCTGCTCAGAGGTGACATGTGCCTGACATACAAGGCCATGTCCAACCCGGAATTAATGGACATGCTCCACCTCAAAAATCCAAATCCACCAAAACCACTAGAGCAAGCAACTTAAACCTTAGCACGGATATAAATAGGACGTGCTGGAGGGATAGATTTATCACTCAGAGACTCCCTATGCTGTGGAATAAAATCCCGGTCCATGTGAGGCAGAGCACCTCGCTGGCTCTGTTCAAGAGAAATCTTGACCTGTGGATGGGAGATCGTAGGTTTATCCCGGGAATCATCTCTGTGTCACTGCTGGACAGAGGCACAACAAACTAATGGGCACAGTATTTTTTCATATAAGGGGTGGCGTAAGCCACAAATTTGGGCTAGGCTTATAAATGCCTTAGGGCAGATAGCCTAGTATAAACCTATGAACCTACAGGGTGTTACTTCGGAACGTCCTGGGATAAGTATTAGGCTAGCTGCCCTTGTGAGCCATTTTAAGCCTAGCTAATTTCCCTTTTTTGTGCTCAAAATAATCCTACCCCATTTGGTTTTGAATTGGCCTTACCATTCCCATTGTCTGTAATTATATATTACCCCCTATGAGAATAACCGGGATCATAACATACATAATTTGAGGAGCCCCACACATTGGATAAAGTGTTTAGCCACTACCTCTGTCCAGTATTAGTACTGGGGGCAGTCCTGGGGTAAACTTTGTTTCCCATCCATAGATCTAAGTTCTTGAATGTTGTCAGGGATGAACTTTGTTTTATGTGGATGAGAAGTCTGTTCCACAGCAGCAGTATCCTCTGTAGGATCATAGGAGGTTACTAGGCTATTGGCCCTGAGGCCCTTATAAGCCTAGCCAAGAGTTTAGCCCATGTTTAGACAAATCAGCACCCGATGCCCCTGTCCAGCAGGGACACAAGTGGAATCCCAGGGGTGTATTTTCTGTTTCCCACCCAGTTGTCTGGGTTGCACTTAAAAAGTGGTAGAGAGGTACTCTACTTGATGTGGAGAGGGAGTCTATTCCATAGATGGGGGAGTCTTTGGGGCACAAATCTGTCCCGTTAAGTTTTGTCGATGTCACACACCAGGTTGAGGCCGTGCATGTGGGCTACTCGAGTGGAGCTTGACTTGTGGATATGCAGAAGTCCCTTCAAGGTGGGGTTTGTGATTGCCTTGTATACCAGACAGAGGTAAGGTATAAGGTATACTTGTCCCTGCAAGCTGTTTTGTTGATGAACCAAAATAGGTTTAGATCTCTAGACTTGAGTATTTCTAATGCCATTTGACTAGATGATGTGCAGTAAATGCACTAGTAATGGTCAGAGAACACCTTGTATGCCAGCCATAGGTCAAGTCTATACCAAGTATAGTGATTCGGCTTGTTGGTCCATGGAGGGCATGTATAGGCCCTGTATTCTTTTAGCAAGGTATCTCTGTGAGCATTCCAGTTGTTGCATATTTCTGGACAGATACATGCCAAAGGGGCAATCTGAAGTAGTTACTTCATTTGCTCTGCAACCTGTGGGTATCGGATCCGACCCGGCAGCTTTACTAGCTAAAAGATCCGAGCTCCTCCCCTTCACCCATAATCCCCTGCTACATGCTCCCTTTCCTCAGATCGAGTTTGCTGCAGCTGAAAGAAGCTTCTAGTGAAGAGCTCTTAGGCTTGGGTGAGATCTTTTCAGTGAACCTTGTCAAAAAATTAGAAAAAAAAAAGTTTATTTTTTTGTTAGTGTGTGAGTGATTTAGCTCCTATTCGTTGAGTGATAGCCTTAGTTTTATTTTTTTGTGGTAATTTTTAGTTTTATACATTGTTTTTGTCCCCCGTAGTGTGTGTGTGTGTGTGTGCATTTGTGTGATGGCTGAAGGGCCCAAAGCCGTCTTTTCTAAGTGCACTGAGTGTGGCCATAAGTTTTCCCCGGCTGATGGCCACACTTAGTGTGTTTTGTGTCTGGGGGTGGCCCACTTATCCACTAGCTGCCAGATATGTGCAACGTTTAACCCTCGGGCCATCAGGGATAGGAAGAACAAGTTCATCCTGGCAGGCTTGTTACCGCAGGACACTTCTTCTTCCTCTCCCTCTAAGGCACAGGCTGCTACTGCAGCCCTTGTGTCTTTAGGTCCCCCGACTCTGTCTGGGACTCAACCTCCCTCTGCTGCGCAGAGTTCAGGGGACTCATCTGCCTTTTCGAGAGAGGAGAGACATAAGGAGAAGGATAGGGACAAACATAAAAGTCATAAGAGGCGGCTGAGGCTCATCCCTCAGCCCCACCATCTAAAGTTACTAGTCCCTCTACGATGGCCTCCAGATCCTCTCCCTCTCGGCTCTGTTCGCCTCATTTTTCGCCAGAGCCAGAGGAGGAGTACCGGTCTCCCTCAAGGTCGTCGAGGCAGCCCTCCCGGCCCGCCTCGACGACATCTTCTAGGTCTACAAGAAGCCTGACAGATGCGGACATGGATCGGATGATGCGTCGATTTCTGCAGACTTAGATGCAGATGGGGTGCTCCTGACTCCCCCTCCCCTCCGGGGGGAGTGCAGTCTCCCTTTTTGCCCCAATCACTCCTTCTCCAACCCGTTTTCGGGTTTTGGAGTCGTCGGATCCGGGCTCTTTTGGAGCCGGGGATTTGTTGGCGCTAATAGTTCCTGTAGCTTCGATGCCGACTGTACCCTCGAGCATGTCGGATCCTAGCTCTTGGGGCCAAGAGCCGAGCGTCGAATCCGTAGGGGTTGGTGTGTCTTCGGCGCCCTTCAGGTTGGAGCACACTTCCCTCTCAGATCCGACCGCTTCGGCTCCGACACCGATCCCTGCTTTGGAGCCGAGGAGACTGCTTTCGGAGCCTGGGGAAAGCGGCTCGCCTTCGGCTTTTGAGGTAGTGGAGAGGGTTTTGTTGAGGTCTTCCAGATCCCCGGTCCGGGCGTCGGATCCTCCCCGCTCCCCCTATGCATTTGGGTCTATCCTCCATCATCCGACCACTGGGACAGCCTGCTCAAACCCTCCAGTTAGTTCCCTTAGAGGAACAGGACCCCGTAGGTGAGCCCTCCTCGGATAGTCCCACCGAGGAGGTCCCTCGCAAACGGAAGTGTAAAAGGAGGCACCTGGACTCCCCTGAGTCCCTCACGACAGACACGGATTTGGATGAAGGGGAAGGTTCCCCAAGGTCACCCCCTGAGGATGTCTCCTTTGGAGACATCATGGAAATGTTGCGAATTAGAGGGGGGGTGGTCTGCCCAAAAAACGTCCTCGGACGAGTCCATGTTTCTGGAGGCGTTTGAGGCAGGCCCGTCTACCTCCTGGCTGACCCCCTGGTAGATTTAATTACTACCAGGGCGTGGAAGGAGCCCGACACCGTGGAGCCCATGCCAAGATGGCCAGACAAAATTCTTAGCCCTCCCTCTGATAGGCAGGCCTGGTCTAAGGGTTCACCTGTGGATGCCATGTTGGTGGCGGCTGCCACGAAGAAGGAACTCGCGCAGGAGAGTTCCTCGGTCCACCCTCCAGATAGGGAATCTCTGGCGTTGGACTGCATTGGGAAGTGGATGTTTGCTTCAGCCACCTTCTCTGTAAGGGCGCTGAACTACATGGCACACATTATCAGGCTACAGCGAGACCTAATAAAGGAATTCCCTGCAGCTCCCCCAGAGTCCATGACGGTCGAGGATAAGAAGACTTTCTCGACTCGTATGGCCACTCTGAAGTCTATCTCGAACACGTCTATGCGGCTACTCTCCCATGCTACGGAGGGAGCTGCTAGAGCTAGCAAGGCGGGGGTCGTCTTGCGGCGTCACGCCTGGTTCGCCTTTGCGATTTCACAAAACCCTTTAAGGCATCCTTCGCAAATGCGTGTCCTTTGACGGTTCTTCGCTCTTTGACAAGACCGTATGCAAGACGCTGGTCCAAAGCGAAAAGGACAGGAAGATGCTGTCTGCCGTTGGAGTCCGCTTCTCTAATCCCGGACAATCCTTTTCGAGGAATCAGAGGGGACAAAAGAAGATGTGGTTCCGGAAGTCTCAGCACTCCCGTCCAGCTTTGGACCCCTCGTCCTTCAGAGGCAGAGGAGGACAAGGTGGACGCCAGCCCAGAGACAGAGGAGGGCCACGGTACTTCAGGTCTAGAGAACCGTTCTCGGACAGGCCCGCGCAACAGCCCTGAGGGCTTACCCGGCTGTCCCTCTCTACAGGCAGTCGGGGGGCGTTTGTCAGAGAACCTACTAAATTGGGAGTCCATAATGACGGATCGATGGGTGCTCCGATTCATATCCAGAGGTTATTCCATTCCCTTCCTAAATCTTCCCGACCCCATGAAATGCCTCCCCGATGTCTCACCCGATCAAAGGGAGGTGGCAGCTTCAGAGATTTCGAAGCTGCTAGAAAAAAGAGCCATCCAGTGCGTCCCCCCAGACCAGTTCGGATTGGGCTATTACTCCAGGTTCTTTTTGGTGCCAAAAAAGACGGGGGACTTAAGACCAATTCTAGATCTCTCTTCCCTGAACCTGTTTATTCCCAAAGAGAAATTCCAGATGGTCACTCTTCAATCAATTCTCCCCCTCCTTTGGGAGAACTACTGGATGTGCTCCATAGACCTCAAAGATGCGTACTACCACATTTTGATGGACAGATGATCCAGGAGGTTTCTCCGCTTCCGGCTGGGAGCCAGTCATTATCAATTCAGGGTTCTTCCGTTCGGCCTCACCTCAGCCCCCAGGGTGTTCACCAAGGTCATGGCAGTGGTTGCAGCCCACCTGAGACTCCAGGGCATTCAGGTCTTTCCATACCTCGACGACTGACTCCTCACCGCCTCCAACAGGCATCAACTGTGTGTTTCAAACAAAACCACTGAAAACCAGCTAAGAGAATCCAAAATTAATATAATGCTGTAAAACTTGGTCAGTGACCACTCGAAGACCACCAGGATATAATTTCAACCACCAGAGTTTATTGAAGTGCTTTTCGTCTGCTTCATAAGCAGACTTCTTCAGAATACATTAATTGCTGTCCAACCTACTGCTTTTAAAATCCTAAATTAGTCATCAATTAAATATACTAAATGTTAATTAAATGCCGTAAAGGTAAACAGGCAAAAAAATCTTACTTAAGTACAAAATTCCTCACAGTCAATAAATTAGACATTACTTCATAAAATATGTTCTTCATAAAATGTATACGCAAAACCAACATACTATTTTTCAAGTGTTTAAATACTGAAACTACATGTGTATACTAGAAATTGTGTCAATGAATTAAAATACTAATAACACCTAGTAAAATAGGTAGACCATGAGATATAAAAATGAAACTTACAAAAATTAATATAAAAGGTATGTCAATAGAAATGCAAGTAACATTAAACAAGTCCCAAATGTAGTAAAGTAAATTATAACATTCATTTACATAGTTGGTTAAATCAAAATGCACCCAATTCGTAATTCCCTATCATGGTGCTAAAGGAATAGGAAAATATGTCCAAATACAATGCATTTTAGAATAATCTAAAAATATAAAAATATATAAAAATATATGAATACCCGTACCACGAGTACCCCTAAAAGGTATGTATTAATAACAACACTGGTACGTACCACTACCTTTTAAGACTTAAAATACTCAATAAACAAGATATGGAACATGCTTCATTAAGACCTGGGAAATGGTAAGCTTCTAACCTAATCTGCCAATGTAGTTCAAGTGACAATAACTTTAATGAGGCTGGACCGCCTCTATTGTCAACAACAAGTTGGTCTATAGCTAAGAATTTAAACTGATGGGTGGGGAATTCAACAACATGTTTAGCAAGGACATTCGTTAGTTTAAGTTTTTTAATAGCGTATTGGTGTTCATAAATACGTTCCCTAAACTTGCGTTCAGTCTTCCCCACATAAAATGCCGAACAGTTTTGGCATGACGCTAAATATACCAACATCTTAGAATTACAGTTGTTCCTATGTTTCAATTTGTACACTTGGTTGTTGACAGAAAATTTACTAGATTCAATAATGTAGTTACAAAAATTGCATGCGTGGCATTTGAACATTCCCGGAGATCTTGTAATAGGGGGTTTCATCTCAAACCAGGACTTGAGATTCTTGTCCTTCCTGTATGTCACCTTTGGAGTTGTACCTAACTTTGCAGACACCCCTGGGTCAGCTCTAAACAATTGCCAGTTCTTCCTGACAATAACCCACAAAATGTCACTATCAATAGCAAAAGTGGTAATAAATCTAGGTGGGTCCATCTCAGTGGTCCTATCAACAATTCCTAGACTCAAGTTACTGACAGAAGGTGTCAACATGGTAGAGACAACTCTTTCCTTAAATGGTAGAAGAGGTACATAAACATTAGACCTCCTTTTAAGTGAGACTTCCTTGATTAGGTCATCAATGAGTTTAAAGGGATAACCCGACTCAAAAACATCCCTTTAAGTGTTGTACATTCGGCATCAAATATGTCATCTCTACTGATAATTCTTGCTGCCATACCAGCTGTCCTTTGACAACTGCACGTTTCTGTGTGAAAGGATGACAGCTGGTAAAGTGCAGCAAGGTGTTGGAATACGTAGGCTTTCTATATACCTTCGATGTATAACATGAAGCAGTAGGGTCCTTTTCTAAAGAGATGTCAAGGTATGCTATCTGCTTATCATCAAAAGAAAAAGTGAATTCTAAGAATTCTGTCGTAACATTTAAATGGTTGACAAATTCTACCGCCTGTGCCTCGTCTCCATTGAAAAGGATAAAGATGTCATCCAAATAACGTGTATAAAATGCCGAAAGTTTGCTATACAGGGGATGGTTAAACACAAATTGATGTTCCCATTGTGCCATGACCAAGTTCGCCACACTAGCCCCATACGGCGAGCCCATACCAACTCCCACAGTCTGTAAGTAATAGTTGTTCCCGAACATAAAAAAGTTCCTAGGTAGTGTTAAATCCAAAAGTTCATAAACCAATGAGATGTCGTAACTGCTGGCTTCTCTAGCTCTCAATCTGTCACCTACCCAATCGATTGCTATGTCCTGCGGAAAGCAGGTGTATAAGTCTTTGACATCCACCGTGAGGAAGTTGTAACAATCCTCATATTTAATCTCATTAATCTTGGACAAAAAAGTCCATGAATCTTTGCAAATCTGTGTCTCCATGACGATGTATTTACTAAAGACATGGTCCACCACTTTGGCACATGCGTAAGATGGTGAACCCCAGCTTTCAATCAAAGGCCGCATAGGTGGATCAATTAAATTTTTATGGATTTTAGGTATGCCGAAAAAATAAGGGGTTCTGGGGTGTGAAGTTGTCATATAATGGTATAAATCTAAGTTGATCCTTGATTCTAGAAACATTTCTTCAATCTGTTCCTTAATAATTCGGTAGGCACCATTGACTTCATTTAGTGAACTCAATGCATATGCTGGGGTATCAAGCAATGCTGACATACGATCAAAATAATCATTGTTGTCAAAAATCACCACCCCACCTCCTTTGTCGGGTTTGCAAATACGTAGATTATTGGAACGTAAAACTTGATTGCAGTCTATTTCCGAATTATTGGTAGTGTACTTTCCACATGGTTTGGAGTAAGTACTATGTGTCTTTGCTTTTATTTTAGTACTTCTTATATCAACCTCACATACCTGCTCAAACATAGACAGTAAAGGGTGGAGAGGGGGATTAAAAGTACTAGGTACATGCAATGAATTAGGTGTATCAGTGTATGCCCCCCCACCCATCATGAGTCTAAAGTTGAGCTTCCTGGTAAAGGTTTTGACATCAATTATAGCCTTCACAAAATCAAATTTGTGATGTGGAACGTACGTATGACCCTTAGCCATAAGGTCCGCCATTTCGGGGGTGATAATGGTGTTAGAAAAATTATAAACATTAAAATCACCTAAAGTATTCGAACTAATGGTTGGACCCTGTTGCCCTTGGTCCTCATTCGAACCATTGAAAGATGGAGACAAAAATGTTTCATCACTAAACTCTTCTTCTTGTGTAATGAGGGGCAAGGAATTAAGTGTCAAAGCTACTAACGATTGGTCCTCCTCTGATTCATTTGGTTCGACCATTGACGTTGTGTTTTTGGTCTCGCTCCTAAAAAATTCTCCTGTGGGTTGACATTATTATTGCCATTATTGTTATTTCTGTTCTGTAACCTCTCACTCCTACGTAGTTCTACCAAGGGCATACGTTCGTTAGTCACAGTAGAATCTTCCTGGGTGGTACTATCAAAGTTGTCATTTACAGGAACACTTTCACCTGCATTAAGGTGGGCATTACGATTTGAATTAGAATTGTAAGTTCGATTGTTAACCCTTCAAACCTGCCCTAAAGGGGGATTAGGATAAGCTACCCCTTCTCTATAAGCTTTTGAGTCCCTTTCTAGTTTTTTAACTTTCACTGATTTTAGTTTGACTAAATAACTGTCAATGCTACTAAATAATCTAGCATAGTCAAACCTGTATCTGTCAAAAGCCACATCAGCTTTTATAACGTTATCCAAAGCATTAGCTTCCAAGTTAAGCTCATCAACCTGTAACATGTAGTGTTTGATCATGACATTAAGTAGCTCAAAACCATGCCTGTCATACATTGAAATCAATTCCTGATGAAAAACTGAATTACCAACCAAACCGGTTGGGTATTGAAAATGCCTTAGGCCCTTCGGCACAATTTTCCGAGCTAAACATTCATTGAAATAAGCTATTTCAAGTTGTAATTTTTTAATTTTAAGCATGATGTTGTCCAAAGTTCTTAAATTGCTGGAAATGTCAGGTTCAGAGTCACTACATTGAAAAGATGCTGTTGTTGTTTCAGGTTTAAAGGATGGGTTAACACAGACCCAGTTAGCTAAATCTGGACAATTCATAAAGTTGTTACTCACCAAAAATGGTACATTATTGGTCCTTACGTTTGCAAGGTCAACACCAGAACCCATATGCTGGCAGTTCATATCAGAAACAGGGTTAGGGTTGTGGTCTTCTTGCTGGTCGTTAGTAGCGGTGTTATCCACAAACAAACGGCTAGTGTCAGTTATTAAAGCCCTTGGAGGCTTATTCGGTACACTTTTAGTCCTAGCATCAAAAGCTGGTAAGTTAGGTAGTATTTCGCTCACAAGATGAGGGGAACGCTGTCGATTGAATGTTAAATCCAAGACGTTATTTTGCTGGTTCGTATTAAGCCCTGAAACCGGAGTTCTCCTCTGTTCTTCGATATAGGTGACATCCGAACCTGCTAGTTGCAGGTTAGCGTTTGACTCAGGAGCCGGAATTCTCCTCTGCCTTCCTGCGTCGTCGTCAATCCTCCCCGCGTTTACGGAACCTACAACAGCAACACCATTATCGGAAGAAATGTATTCCCGGTTGACCGGGTTAATTCCAACCTCCGTATCTAATAAAGGTGTAATGTTCCTCAATGGAGCATGTATGCAAGCACCAACTGTCACGTCATTGTTGTTAGTAGTGATACTACTAGCCGATAACTCTAAAGTTCCATATGGTGGTGAACAGTTAGTTGAGGAGACAGTTCTTAAGTTTAAATTGGTCATAGCACCTTGCGCTTTTTCTAACTGATCGATTCTACATAAAATAGAATCGATTTTACTGAAAAGCGTATCCAGAGATTTTAAGTTCAGGTTTAGAGTCGTGAGTTTTTAAAGGTTGGATGTCAGCAGACAAAGAGGGTGGATTTAGTTTACCTGGTGAACTCGATCTGAGTAGCTCTGGTATATCATTAGGAAAATCACTTGCAGGTTCAGTGACAGGATCAGACGACATACTAGGAAAAACAGCAAATTCCACAGGATACTTTCAAACAAAACCACTGAAAACCAGCTAAGAGAATCCAAAATTAATATAATGCTGTAAAACTTGGTCAGTGACCACTCGAAGACCACCAGGATATAATTTCAACCACCAGAGTTTATTGAAGCGCTTTTCATCTGCTTCATAAGCAGACTTCTTCAGAATACATTAATTGCTGTCCAACCTACTGCTTTTAAAACCCTAAATTAGTCATCAATTAAATATACTAAATGTTAATTAAATGCCTTAAAGGTAAACCGGCAAAAAAAATCTTACTTAAGTACAAAATTCCTCACAGTCAATAAATTAGACATTACTTCATAAAATATGTTCTTCATAAAATGTATCATAAAACCAACATACTATTTTTCAAGTGTTTAAATACTGAAACTACATGTGTATACTAGAAATTGTGTCAATGAATTAAAATACTAATAACACCTAGTAAAATAGGTAGACCATGAGATATAAAAATGAAACTTACAAAAATTAATATAAAAGGTATGTCAATAGAAATGCAAGTAACATTAAACAAGTCCCAAATGTAGTAAAGTAAATTATAACATTCATTTACATAGTTGGTTAAATCAAAATGCACTCAATTCGTAATTCCCTATCATGGTGCTAAAGGAATAGGAAAATATGTCCAAATACAATGCATTTTAGAAAAATCTAAAAATATAAAAATATATAAAAATAAAAAGAAGGCTATAATTGATGTCAAAACCTTTACCAGGAAGCTCAACTTTAGACTCATGATGGGTGGGTGGGCATACACTGATACACCTAATTCATTGCATGCACCTAGTACTTTTAATCCCCCTCTCCACCCTTTACTGTCTATGTTTGAGCAGGTATGTGAGGTTGATATAAGAAGTACTAAAATAAAAGCAAAGACACATAGTACTTACTCCAAACCATGTGGAAAGTACACTACCAATAATTCGGAAATAGACTGCATACAAGTTTTACGTTCCAATAATCTACGTATTTGCAAACCCGACAAAGGAGGTGGGGTGGTGATTTTTGACAACAATGATTATTTTGATCGTATGTCAGCATTGCTTGATACCCCAGCATATGCATTGAGTTCACTAAATGAAGTCAATGGTGCCTACCGAATTATTAAGGAACAGATTGAAGAAATGTTTCTAGAATCAAGGATCAACTTAGATTTATACCATTATATGACAACTTCACACCCCAGAACCCCTTATTTTTTCGGCATACCTAAAATCCATAAAAATTTAATTGATCCACCTATGCGGCCTTTGATTGACAGCCGGGGTTCACCATCTTACGCATGTGCCAAAGTGGTGGACCATGTCCTTAGTAAATACATCGTCATTGAGACACAGATTTGCAAAGATTCATGGACTTTTTTGTCCAAGATTAATGAGATTAAATATGAGGATTGTTACAACTTCCTCACGGTGGATGTCAAAGACTTATACACCTGCATTCCGCAAGACATAGCAATCGATTGGGTAGGTGACAGATTGAGAGCTAGAGAAGCCAGCAGTTACAACATCTCATTGGTTTGTGAACTTTTGGATTTAACACTACCTAGGAACTTTTTTATGTTCGGGAACAACTATTACTTACAAACTGTGGGAGTTGGTATGGGCTCGCCCTATGGGGCTAGTGTGGCGAACTTGGTCATGGCACAATGGGAACATCAATTTGTGTTTAACCATCCCCTGTATAGCAAACTTTCGGCATTTTATACACGTTATTTGGATGACATCTTTATCCTTTTCAATGGAGACGAGGCACAGGCGGTAGAATTTGTCAACCATTTAAATGTTACGACAGAATTCTTAGAATTCACTTTTTCTTTTGATGATAAGCAGATAGCATACCTTGACATCTCTTTAGAAAAGGACCCTACTGCTTCATGTTATACATCGAAGGTATATAGAAAGCCTACGTATTCCAACACCTTGCTGCACTTTACCAGCTGTCATCCTTTCACACAGAAACGTGCAGTTGTCAAAGGACAGCTGGTACGGGCAGCAAGAATTATCAGTAGAGATGACATATTTGATGCCGAATGTACAACACTTAAAGGGATGTTTTTGAGTCGGTGTTATCCCTTTAAACTCATTGATGACCTAATCAAGGAAGTCTCACTTAAAAGGAGGTCTAATGTTTATGTACCACTTCTACCATTTAAGGAAAGAGTTGTCTCTACCATGTTGACACCTTCTGTCAGTAACTTGAGTCTAGGAATTGTTGATAGGACCACTGAGATGGACCCACCTAGATTTATTACCACTTTTGCTATTGATAGTGACATTTTGTGGGTTATTGTCAGGAAGAACTGGCAATTGTTTAGAGCTGACCCAGGGGTGTCTGCAAAGTTAGGTACAACTCTAAAGGTGACATACAGGAAGGACAAGAATCTCAAGTCCTGGTTTGAGATGAAACCCCCTATTACAAGATCTCCGGGACTGTTCAAATGCCACGCATGCAATTTTTGTAACTACATTATTGAATCTAGTAAATTTTCTGTCAACAACCAAGTGTACAAATTGAAACATAGGAACAACTGTAATTCTAAGATGTTGGTATATTTAGCGTCATGCCAAAACTGTTCGGCATTTTATGTGGGGAAGACTGAACGCAAGTTTAGGGAACGTATTTATGAACACCAATACGCTATTAAAAAACTTAAACTAACGAATGCCCTTGCTAAACATGTTGTTGAATTCCCCACCCATCAGTTTAAATTCATAGCTATAGACCAGCTTGTTGTTGACAATAGAGGCGGTCCAGCCTCATTAAAGTTATTGGCACTTGAACTACATTGGCAGATTAGGTTAGAAGCTTACCATTTCCCAGGTCTTAATGAAGCATGTTCCATATCTTGTTTATTGAGTATTTTACGTCTTAAAAGGTAGTGGTACGTACCAGTGTTGTTATTAATACATACCTTTTAGGGGTACTCGTGGTACGGGTATTCATATATTTTTATATATTTTTAGATTTTTCTAAAATGCATTGTATTTGGACATATTTTCCTATTCCTTTAGCACCATGATAGGGAATTACGAATTGGGTGCATTTTGATTTAACCAACTATGTAAATGAATGTTATAATTTACTTTACTACATTTGGGACTTGTTTAATGTTACTTGCATTTCTATTGTCATACCTTTTATATTAATTTTTGTAAGTTTCATTTTTATATCTCATGGTCTACCTATTTTACTAGGTGTTATTAGTATTTTAATTCATTGACACAATTTCTAGTATACACATGTAGTTTCAGTATTTAAACACTTGAAAAATAGTATGTTGGTTTTGCGTATACATTTTATGAAGAACATATTTTATGAAGTAATGTCTAATTTATTGACTGTGAGGAATTATGTACTTAAGTAAGACTTTTTTGCCTGTTTACCTTTAAGGCATTTAATTAACATTTAGTATATTTAATTGATGACTAATTTAGGGTTTTAAAAGCAGTAGGTTGGACAGCAATTAATGTATTCTGAAGAAGTCTGCTTATGAAGCAGATGAAAAGCGCTTCAATAAACTCTGGTGGTTGAAATTATATCCTGGTGGTCTTCGAGTGGTCACTGACCAAGTTTTACAGCATTATATTAATTTTGGATTCTCTTAGCTGGTTTTCAGTGGTTTTGTTTGAAAGTATCCTGTGGAATTTGCTGTTTTTCCTAGTATGTCGTCTGATCCTGTCACTGAACCTGCAAGTGATTTTCCTAATGGTATACCAGAGCTACTCAGATCGAGTTCACCAGGTAAACTAAATCCACCCTCTTTGTCTGCTGACATCCAACCTTTAAAAACTCACGACTCTCTAAACCTGAACTTAAAATCTCTGGATACGCTTTTCAGTAAAATCGATTCTATTTTATGTAGAATCGATCAGTTAGAAAAGCGCAAGGTGCTATGACCAATTTAAACTTAAGAACTGTCTCCTCAACTAACTGTTCACCACCATATGGAACTTTAGAGTTATCAGCTAGTAGTATCACTACTAACAACAATGACGTGACAGTTGGTGCTTGCATACATGCTCCATTGAGGAACGTTACACCTTTATTAGATACGGAGGTTGGAATTAACCCGGTCAACCGGGAATACATTTCTTCCGATAACGGTGTTGCTGTTGTAGGTTCCGTAAATGCGGGGAGGATTGACGACGATGCAGGAAGGCAGAGGAGAACTCCGGCTCCTGAGTCAAACGCTAACCTGCAACTAGCAGATTCGGATGTCACCTATATCGAAGAACAGAGGAGAACTTCAGCGCTTAATACGAACCAGCAAAATAACGTCTTGGATTTAACATTCAATCGACAGCGTTCCCCTCATCTTGTGAGCGAAATACTACCTAACTTACCAGCTTTTGATGCTAGGACTAAAAGTGTACCGAATAAGCCTCCAAGGGCTTTAATAACTGACACTAGCCGTTTGTTTGTGGATAACGCTAACCTGCAACTAGCAGGTTCGGATGTCACCTATATCGAAGAACAGAGGAGAACTCCGGTTTCAGGGCTTAATACGAACCAGCAAAATAACGTCTTGGATTTAACATTCAATCGACAGCGTTCCCCTCATCTTGTGAGCGAAATACTACCTAACTTACCAGCTTTTGATGCTAGGACTAAAAGTGTATCGAATAAGCCTCCAAGGGCTTTAATAACTGACACTAGCCGTTTGTTTGTGGATAACACCGCTACTAACAACCAGCAAGAAGACCACAACCCTAACCCTGTTTCTGATATGAACTGCCAGCATATGGGTTCTGGTGTTGACCTTGCAAACGTAAGGACCAATAATGTACCATTTTTGGTGAGTAACAACTTTATGAATTGTCCAGATTTAGCTAACTGGGTCTGTGTTAACCCATCCTTTAAACCTGAAACAACAACAGCATCTTTTCAATGTAGTGACTCTGAACCTGACATTTCCAGCAATTTAAGAACTTTGGACAACATTATGCTTAAAATTAAAAAATTACAACTTGAAATAGCTTATTTCAATGAATGTTTAGCTCGGAAAATTGTGCCGAAGGGCCTAAGGCATTTTCAATACCCAACCGGTTTGGTTGGTAATTCAGTTTTTCATCAGGAATTGATTTCAATGTATGACAGGCATGGTTTTGAGCTACTTAATGTCATGATCAAACACTACATGTTACAGGTTGATGAGCTTAACTTGGAAGCTAATGCTTTGGATAATGTTATAAAAGCTGATGTGGCTTTTGACAGATACAGGTTTGACTATGCTAGATTATTTAGTAGCATTGACAGTTATTTAGTCAAACTAAAATCAGTGAAAGTTAAAAAACTAGAAAGGGTCTCAAAAGCTTATAGAGAAGGGGTAGCTTATCCTAATCCCCCTTTAGGGCAGGTTCGAAGGGTTAACACTCGAACTTACAATTCTAATTCAAATCGTAATGCCCACCTTAATGCAGGTGAAAGTGTTCCTGTAAATGACAACTTTGATAGTACCACCCAGGAAGATTCTACTGTGACTAACGAACGTATGCCCTTGGTAGAACTACGTAGGAGTGAGAGGTTACAGAACAGAAATAACAATAATGGCAATAATAATGTCAACCCACAGGAGAATTTTTTAGGAGCGAGACCAAAAACACAACGTCAATGGTCGAACCAAATGAATCAGAGGAGGACCAATCGTTAGTAGCTTTGACACTTAATTCCTTGCCCCTCATTACACAAGAAGAAGAGTTTAGTGATGAAACATTTTTGTCTCCATCTTTCAATGGTTCGAATGAGGACCAAGGGCAACAGGGTCCAACCATTAGTTCGAATACTTTAGGTGATTTTAATGTTTATAATTTTTCTAACACCATTATCACCCCCGAAATGGTGGACCTTATGGCTAAGGGTCATCGTCGTTCCACATCACAAATTTGATTTTGTGAAGGCTATAATTGATGTCAAAACCTTTACCAGGAAGCTCAACTTTAGACTCATGATGGGTGGGGGGGCATACACTGATACACCTAATTCATTGCATGTACCTAGTATTTTTAATCCCCCTCTCCACCCTTTACTGTCTATGTTTGAGCAGGTATGTGAGGTTGATATAAGAAGTACTAAAATAAAAGCAAAGACACATAGTACTTACTCCAAACCATGTGGAAAGTACACTACCAATAATTCGGAAATAGACTGCATACAAGTTTTACGTTCCAATAATCTACGTATTTGCAAACCCAACAAAGGAGGTGGGGTGGTGATTTTTGACAACAATGATTATTTTGATCGTATGTCAGCATTGCTTGATACCCCAGCATATGCATTGAGTTCACTAAATGAAGTCAATGGTGCCTACCGAATTATTAAGGAACAGATTGAAGAAATGTTTCTAGAATCAAGGATCAACTTAGATTTATACCATTATATGACAACTTCACACCCCAGAACCCCTTATTTTTTCGCATACCTAAAATCCATAAAAATTTAATTGATCCACCTATGCGGCCTTTGATTGAAAGCTGGGGTTCAACATCTTACGCATGTGCCAAAGTGGTGGACCATGTCTTTAGTAAATACATCGTCATGGAGACACAGATTTGCAAAGATTCATGGACTTTTTTGTCCAAGATTAATGAGATTAAATATGAGGATTGTTACAACTTCCTCACGGTGGATGTCAAAGACTTATACACCTGCTTTCCGCAGGACATAGCAATCGATTGGGTAGGTGACAGATTGAGAGCTAGAGAAGCCAGCAGTTACGACATCTCATTGGTTTATGAACTTTTGGATTTAACACTACCTAGGAACTTTTTATGTTCGGGAACAACTATTACTTACAGACTGTGGGAGTTGGTATGGGCTCACCGTATGGGGCTAGTGTGGCGAACTTGGTCATGGCACAATGGGAACATCAATTTGTGTTTAACCATCCCTGTATAGCAAACTTTCGGCATTTTATACACGTTATTTGGATGACATCTTTATCCTTTTCAATGGAGACGAGGCACAGGCGGTAGAATTTGTCAACCATTTAAATGTTACGACAGAATTCTTAGAATTCACTTTTCTTTTGATGATAAGCAGATAGCATACCTTGACATCTCTTTAGAAAAGGACCCTACTGCTTCATGTTATACATCGAAGGTATATAGAAAGCCTACGTATTCCAACACCTTGCTGCACTTTACCAGCTGTCATCCTTTCACACAGAAACGTGCAGTTGTCAAAGGACAGCTGGTACGGGCAGCAAGAATTATCAGTAGAGATGACATATTTGATGCCGAATGTACAACACTTAAAGGGATGTTTTTGAGTCGGGGTTATCCCTTTAAACTCATTGATGACCTAATCAAGGAAGTCTCACTTAAAAGGAGGTCTAATGTTTATGTACCTCTTCTACCATTTAAGGAAAGAGTTGTCTCTACCATGTTGACACCTTCTGTCAGTAACTTGAGTCTAGGAATTGTTGATAGGACCACTGAGATGGACCCACCTAGATTTATTACCACTTTTGCTATTGATAGTGACATTTTGTGGGTTATTGTCAGGAAGAACTGGCAATTGTTTAGAGCTGACCCAGGGGTGTCTGCAAAGTTAGGTACAACTCCAAAGGTGACATACAGGAAGGACAAGAATCTCAAGTCCTGGTTTGAGATGAAACCCCCTATTACAAGATCTCCGGGAATGTTCAAATGCCACGCATGCAATTTTTGTAACTACATTATTGAATCTAGTAAATTTTCTGTCAACAACCAAGTGTACAAATTGAAACATAGGAACAACTGTAATTCTAAGATGTTGGTATATTTAGCGTCATGCCAAAACTGTTCGGCATTTTATGTGGGGAAGACTGAACGCAAGTTTAGGGAACGTATTTATGAACACCAATACGCTATTAAAAAACTTAAACTAACGAATGCCCTTGCTAAACATGTTGTTGAATTCCCCACCCATCAGTTTAAATTCATAGCTATAGACCAACTTGTTGTTGACAATAGAGGCGGTCCAGCCTCATTAAAGTTATTGGCACTTGAACTACATTGGCAGATTAGGTTAGAAGCTTACCATTTCCCAGGTCTTAATGAAGCATGTTCCATATCTTGTTTATTGAGTATTTTAAGTCTTAAAAGGTAGTGGTACGTACCAGTGTTGTTATTAATACATATCTTTTAGGGGTACTCGTGGTATGGGTATTCATATATTTTTATATATTTTTATATTTTTCTAAAATGCATTGTATTTGGACATATTTTCCTATTCCTTTAGCACCATGATAGGGAATTACGAATTGGGTGCATTTTGATTTAACCAACTATATAAATGAATGTTATAATTTACTTTACTACATTTGGGACTTGTTTAATGTTACTTGCATTTCTATTGACATACCTTTTATATTAATTTTTGTAAGTTTCATTTTTATATCTCATGGTCTACCTATTTTACTAGGTGTTATTAGTATTTTAATTCATTGACACAATTTCTAGTATACACATGTAGTTTCAGTATTTAAACACTTGAAAAATAGTATGTTGGTTTTGCGTATACATTTTATGAAGAACATATTTTATGAAGTAATGTCTAATTTATTGACTGTGAGGAATTTTGTACTTAAGTAAGATTTTTTTGCCTGTTTACCTTTAAGGCATTTAATTAACATTTAGTATATTTAATTGATGACTAATTTAGGGTTTTAAAAGCAGTAGGTTGGACAGCAATTAATGTATTCTGAAGAAGTCTGCTTATGAAGCAGACGAAAAGCGCTTCAATAAACTCTGGTGGTTGAAATTATATCCTGGTGGTCTTCGAGTGGTCACTGACCAAGTTTTACAGCATTATATTAATTTTGGATTCTCTTAGCTGGTTTTCAGTGGTTTTGTTTGAAAGTATCCTGTGGAATTTGCTGTTTTTCCTAGTATATCAACTGTGTGTTGCCAGGGATTATGCTCTAACTCTTGCCCAGAATTTTGGGCATTTTGGTAAACCTTCAAAAGTCCTTTCTTCATCCTGTGCAGGTTCTGGAATTTATAGGGGCCAAATTGGACACTCGCCTCTCTCGGGCCCTACTAACTTTGGACAGGGTGAACAGTTTGTCATGTCAGGTTATAGCCCTCCTTCAGAACCCGGCTCCATCGGCAGAGTTGGTCCTGAGAGCACTAGGCTCTATGGCGGCAATCAGTCTGTCTACACGCGAGTCTACGAATGAGGATTCTGCAATGGACCCTTCAAGTCCAATGGTGTCTGTTGCTACATCTGTTTAACACCCCTATCCCCCTGAGCAGGGCTTGCAGGGACTCCCTCCTCTGGTGGCTTTGCTCACGGGAGCTGCGAGAAGGGAGACCCTTCGTGATGCCTCCGCCCCAAGCCACGTTGATCACGGATGCTTCTCGCCTCGTGTGGGGGGGCATTCTTCGGGCAGAACCGTCCAAGGCACGTGGACCCCCTTAGAGACCGCCTTGCATATCAATGTCCTAGAGATGAGGGCGGTGCTTCTGGCGTTGCAAGCTCTCCACAACCTTCTTCCTCTAGGGACTATTGCGGTTCAAACAGACAACATGGCGGTAGTCTGGTACATAAACAAACAGGGAGGAACCAGATCTTATCCCCTTTGTCGGGAGGCTATGAGAGTTTGGGAGTGGGCGATATCCACCAACCGCTTTCTGGTAGCAACGCACATTCCGGGTCGGTCCAACATTCTGGCAGACAAACTGAGTCGCGTGATCTTCACACCGTACGAGTAGTCTCTCAAACCATCAGTTGCGAAACAGATCTTCCTCAAATGGGGTCTACCTTGCTGCGATCTTTTCGCTTCTCCGTCAAACACAAAGTGCAGCGAGTATTTTGCGATACTTCCCCCACCAGGGGAAAGCCCCAGAGATGCTCTGGTTCATGCTTGGCCACCCGGTCTCCTCTATGCTTATCCTTCCCTTCCTCTTATGGTGAAGTTCATTCAGAAAGCACGTCGGTTGGGGAGCAGAATTATCCTCATAGCCCCATTCTGGCCTTGTCAGATCTGGTTCCCATGCCTGCGGTCTCACGGTGTAGTTCTTCCATGAATCTTAGATCCCATTCCGGATCTGATTTCTCATCCTGCGGGATTGCAACCCCCGAACCTGGTAAACCTCAAGCTCGTGGCTTGGTTGATCCATTTCCACTGATGGCAAGGACTCCTGGCATCTCATCACCAGTAAAGGCCATTCTGCTAGCGGCTCATCACCAGTAAAGGCCATTCTGGTAGCGGCTCACAAGCCTGCTACCAGAAAAATTTACAGTAGTAAATGGAAGCGTTTTTCTGCCTGGGCTAAGGACAAGGGCCTAGATCCCTTTACCGTCGCTATTCCGGTGGTTCTTGATTTTCTATCACACATTTTTCATCAAGGAGCCAGTGCATCTACAGTTAAAGTACAATTGGCAGCCATTTCCCATTTTCATCTGGGGGATGGACTGGGATTTTTAGCTTCGGCGAAGATATGCAAAACCTTCTTGAAAGGTATTTTTCTTTTGAAACCACCAGTTAAGACTGCGGTCCCACCATGGGACTTAACTTTGGTTTTACAGACATTGACAAACACAACTTTTGAGCCTGCCGCCTCAGTTCCATTAAAGTTCTTATCATGTAAAACAGCCTTTCTAGTTGCTATGACTTCAGCCAGGAGGGTTTCGGAACTTCAAGCCCTTTGCATGAAACCCCCTTATCTAGTCTTTCATAGGGATAGAGAGTGTCTCTCAGGACTAACCCTTCCTTCTTACCAAAGGTGGCTTCAGAGTCAAATATTAATCAGTCGATTAATTTACCAGTGTTCTTTCCCAACTTTCAGAACAAAGGGGAATACAAATTACACAAGTTGGATGTACATAGACAACTACATTTTTACTTGAACAGGACGAAGGATACTTGCAAGACTGATCAGTTGTTTGTGTCCTTTGCCAAATCTGCTCTGGGAAGAGCTATTACCAAAGTTACCTTAGCAAATTGGATTTCACAGTGCATTATTCAGGCGTATGTAGCCTCAGGTAAACCTGCTCCTATCGGAGTCCATGCCCACTCAACCCGATCCATAGCCACATCAGCAGCCTTCTGGTCCAGGGTTCCTCTGGATGACATATGTTGCTACTTGGTCCTCTTCCCATACATTCATTTGTCATTATAAATTGGATATGATATCCAGGAGTAGGGCTTCCTTTGGCTCCGCGGTGCTTCAGAATATCCTTCCTTGAGGGCCTCCCAAGGTTTTAGGTAGCTGAGGACTCTGTCCCACAGGTTGCATTGCAAATGAAGTAACTACTTCAGATAAAGCAGTTATGTACTCACCATAACGTTCCATCTGAGTAGGTACTTCATTTGTCTGCAACCAACCCCCCTCCATGCCCCCTAACCATTATCGTGGTTCCTGATCATGATTGAGATTGTGTCATGTGTTTAGGCATTATTTGGTCCTCTGTCAAGGGTCTTAGTTGCTAGATTAAGCAAACTCGATCTGAGGAAAGGGAGCATGTAGCAGGGGATTATGGGTGAAGGGGAGGAGCCTGTTTGTTTATGTACCAGACTACCGCCATGTTGTCTGTTTGAACCGCAATAGCTAGTAAAGCTGCCTGCTCGGATCTGAGGTCGGATCCGATACCCACAGGTTGCAGACAAATCAAGTACCTACTCAGATGGAACGTTATGGTGAGTACATAACTTCTTTTTATATTCAATCACTGGCCTAATGAGGACTTTGTAAAGGGGGATATCCCTAGATCTAGATAGTCAGTTTTTTTATAAGCTGTGCAATATAGAAAGACTTTCATACAATATACTTATGTTGGCCAAACGTCAGGTCACTGTCCACATACGTTCCCAAATAACTGGGTCAACTCTTTAAGGGTGTATTGTCAATATGGTAGTTCCCTGGAGTAGGTCATTTCCCAAAGGATACAGTAATGCATTTTTGCCATTTAGTTTCACTGTTGTAGTTCTCTTCAGTCTGATATGGCCAAAAGGTTGGCCTGAGATCCCGGAGCTGTACCTTCCCTAGTTGCCTCCGACATATTCCTTCCATTTAGAACTGATGATGGTGTTATAAGAGGGCAGCAGTTGATGCAATCTTCAGATATTTCTTGCTGCAGTGGCAGCTACATTGCTATTCAATAAAATTGTGAGTCCAGTGGTTTGACCTGCTTTCGGAGGATACAAGTACACCACAGGGGATTTTGTGTTTTAGTAGCATTTTTATACACATATGTCCAATATTGACTCAGATGTGAGAATTATTAATCAGTCAATATGCTTTTTATGGTAACCAGATCCCTCAGAAGGACTTTCCTTCTCCTTTTCTATTTTGTCTCAGCCTAGAACACAAAGGACTGCTCTCCCCATTTGAGCCAGCTTTACTCCAAATGCTGTTTGGGAATATCCATACTGCTATGGCGTCAGCTAAGGCCTCCCAAAACCTACTTCCAAAGAAAAATACTTAGAAAAACTACATAAGAAGCATTCAGGAAACAGAAGCCATTCTTTTTACTAGGTCTGGTGACAATAAGATTATTGAATTCTTCTGCATTCCATTGGCTTTGGAGTAGACTTTGATGAAACCTGCAGCATGACTACTTCACAGACTGGTGCTTTTGACCACTAGCATGTCCTCCCAAACTGAAGCTATTAACACACAGGTTCTTAGGTAAGTATTAGGCAAGCTACCACTGCAGGCCATTGTAAGCCTAGGCCCCCACTTCAAACCCATCCCTAGGCTACCTGCTACCATTCTAATAGAACTACCTAACTAAAGTCTTCTTCCCCCTTCTATTTGTTGATATATTGTAACCTGCTAATAATTACTTTATTCCTTTCCTTTACAGTTTGCTATTACTGCATCTCAACCACCCCAGGTGTCTCCCACTGCTCTACACAATACCCTGGCTTCCTGTCCTTGAAAGAACTTCCTAAGAGGATCCTGCAGTGCTTCTGTAACCACTCTGCCTCCCCCAAGAGCTAACTACAACATGTATTGCTATGTACCCTATTGTAAATAAATATATCCTATACCTTACCACTGTTGTATATTAACCCAGCTTGCATTCACTAGCAGCCTACCATGGACTTCAGTCTCCCTTTACTCTCCAGGCTCCTTCCCACTCCTCTGAGTGCTTGTGGCTTACCCTAGTACTTACTCTGTTAGGCCACTAGGTGGCAATATTTAACAACTGGCTGCCTTTCCATTATGCATTAAAAATAATGTAATTGTTCTGTTAATCTACTACTGCCCTGTTTTAGCTCCTAACCCCTGTGAATTCTCTGCTTCCTTCTAACTTATACACGCAGTGCCTTATCCCTGTGCCTCCTTACCTCTGAGCATGCTCTCCGCTTCGCTGATAACTTTTCAATGGCTTTCTTCCTTCTCCTTGGCTCTACCTGCTCCATTTGCCCTATGGGCTCACTCTGCTCCCCTACCCTGCCCCCAAATACCTTTGCCCCACTACCTCTACACTTAGTCTCAAAACCACACCCACTCCCTCCATCCCCAATAGACTCATCCCATCCTTGCCCATAATAACCTCTTCAACCACATTCCTGCTAACTAAGCCCATCCCCCCACCAGTCCACAAAATCTAATCAAACCTGGTGCAGCCCACCCCACTACCCACTCAATTCAATCTTCCCCTCAGTTCAAAGTCTGCATAACCACTAAGTTAATAAACACACCACGACTACAAGGCATTCCAAATTCGGACAACCTGTGTTACTGCACAAAATGAGAAGAGCCAACTGAAAATCGAGTATAAAATTTAATATACAAAACAAACCACCGTAGTGTTAAGCGCTTTCACTCAGTAAATACCGAGCTTCCTCAGAACACAGTAAACTGTCATGACATCTTTTAAATACTTTCAGGAAATCACCTGACTCAGGTGTACAGCCAATACAACCTTTGCATTTCTTTTTAAAATTGTGCAAAACATCAAAACCTTGTTAGTATATGAAAAACCTGTGCAATATGGTCTAAGGTATCACAAAATACCATAAATTCATTCCAAAAATGATCCTATGCAACAACAGCCCCCAATTAATTGTTAAAAATAACTTGTCCAATTCAGTTGTCAAGGCGCAATGTTAAAATGTTAAATATGACATGTAAAATATAATACTATTAAAATTCAACACTCCAAAATAATGCTTGTATTAAAATGAATTAAAAAAAATTAAAAAATAAAACAGTGTCTCCCTTTGATCCACAAACCTCAGCAAAAATGTATGAGTTTGTGGAATAGGTTACAACCGAGCCGCCTTACGTTTTAACACACTGCTGATACTAATATTGTCATTCAGACCCGGGGCCCTACCTGCATCAAGCCTCAGTTGCCAAAGCAACTCTTTATACTCTAATCTTGATTCCCAGTTACCTCCCCTGAGGTCTGGGGCCACCTGTTCTAAAACCATGAATTTTATATCCATTTGATCACATACAAGGGAATGTTTATAAAAAGCATTAGCATCCTTCCCCTTGGATACATCATACATGTGTTCATACACTCTTTTTTATCAGTTGTCTTTCCGTTTTACCTACATAAAAACTGTTACATGTGACACAAATTGCCAAATAAATAACCCCTTAGTCCCACAATTAAAATATCTAGTAGATTTAAATTTGTATTTTCTTGACGGAATAAATACAGTTCCTTGATTAATCATAAAACTACACTGCTGGCATGCTCCACACTTATATGTACCAACTTTCAGTTTGTTGGTACTAAATTTTGGTACGGAGTTCCTTTCCAACAGTTCTTTCAAGTTAATGTCTCTCTAACAAAATGGGGGATACTGGGAATATAACTTCTAATCTCGTCATTCAAAGACAAAATAGGCCAATGTTTCAAAATAATTTGCTCCACTTCATTTGATGTGGAAGAATACGTGTGTATAAAATTACTTTTAAATTTATCTAGGTTTGATACCATGTTAACATTATTCATTTTCCCTATCCCTAACAAAGGAAAATATGTTGAGTTTCTATTCTCTATAACTTCTAGGGCCATACTATCAATAAGTTTCCTGGGATATCCTTTTTCTTCAAACAGTACTCCAATAGTCCTGACCTCTTCCAAAAAGACATCCATCATACTGGTCATCCTTGAGGCCCTAATAATTTGACCTTTAACAATATCATTTTTTTGAAAATGTAAAAAAGAATTTGAAAATGTGCTTTTTCTAAAAAGCTTAGATTGAAAACAGTGGTTGATGTAATCCTTGTATAGGGTGACGTCCAAATAACTCAGCTGGTGTAGGTCAATATTGTGTGTAAAACGTAAGAAGTCAGTACTATTATTGATATGTCCCAGAAATTCATTGAACATATCTCCTGACCCATTCCATAAAAGACATATGTCATCTAGGTATCTAGTGTAATACCTAATGTAATTAGACCATTGAGTCGCTAAAATATATTTCTGCTCCCAGTAATATAAAATACAATTAGCATATAGCGGGGCACAAGGAGCCCCCATTGCCACTCCCTTCTTCTGCTGATAAAATTCACCATTAAAGTAAATGAAATTATTTAAAATTGTCTCCATAAACTCAAGAACTAAATTAATAGTATTACTGTCCAAACCAGACTCGGCCACCAATATTTCACCAAATCAGTCTAGCCCAGTTTTGTGGGGAATACTAGGAAACAATTCCACTATGTCAATGGTAACCATCAAAGTGTCCGTCCCAAATTTTTCTTGGTCCATACCCTTTGAAAAATCCCAAGAATCTTTGTTTATATTCGGGATAGAAGCTACAATTTTCTTAACTGTAGAATCAACATACTTGGCTAGTGGCTCCGTAATGCTTCCTCCACCTGATACTATAGGTCTGAACTTAATAGGGTCAATACTTTTATGGGTCTTTGGTATTCCAAAAATCACAGGAATTTTGGGTTTTTCAACATGCACATAGTTAAATAACCGTTCATTAATGCTCCCTTGCTATAAATGATCATACAAATAATACCCTATCTTTGCGTGTGCTATATTGATCTTGTTCCTGGAAACTACCCCATACTGGTCCAGATCCTGTAATAGATTGTGTAAATGTGCCTCATAATCAGCAGTGTACATAAGAACCACCCCACCGCCCTTGTCTGGTTTCATAACTCTGCATTTCTCTTGATTTAGGAATTCAATAATATTCCTTTCTTTTTCATTAAGATTATCAGAGTACCTGTGATTCCTATTCTTTTCGCATAACCTTATGTCTCTCTCAACTAATTCCTCAAAAACTTTAAGTGAGGGATGGGTGGGGGGGGGGGGGTTAACTGCACTTTTCCTGGATAATTCGCAATTTGTGTGGGACTGCCCTTTGGAAAAAATATTTAAATTTAACTGTCTAATGAACAGTTTTAAATCAATCAAGGTGTTGGCTGTTGTCCCTGGCCGGGAGGGGACAAAATTAAATCCTTTGGAAAAAAGTTTAAAGTATTCATCCGTGGGTATAAGTTCAGTAAAATTAAAAATAGTAAAATTCCCTTGCCTCCAGATAACTTGTTTGTTCACCATGCTGTTTGAGTTATCAGGGTCAACAACTTCAGGAAAAATAATCTGTTCCATTAATTCAAGGGACGGTTCCACCCTCTGTTCAGGTGTCCCCCCCCCCCCCCGGGATACTGAAAATCCCAAAAGGACTGTTGCCTTTCTTTTTCAGCCAGCCTCTCACTTCTTCTCAAAACCGGTTGCCCATTACCTTGATTGTTAAAATTATTATTGTGATATTCATGAGTCCCATCCAAAAAAACATTATCAGCTTGATTAACCAAAGAAAAATGTTTAGAAACCGGGTAAGCCCTGCCTTCCTTATATTCAAGAAGGTCCCTCTCTAATTTCCTGATTTTCCTGTTAACAACTTTAATACAGAATTGATCAATTTCATGAAAAACATTGTCATAATTTCTTTTCACACTAGTAAACATACTGTCATTCAAAACTTTATGATGTACCATATTAAGCTCTTTAAGTAAGTTGTCAGCCTTATTTTCATAGTCCCTAATCATTAAATTCAAAACTTCTATTCCCGTTTTGTTAAACACTTCACATAATTGTTGATATAATGCGGTGCCCGGCTTAACATTGTTCGGGAATTTAAAAACTCAAAGCCCTTTAGGGACCCGGTTAACGTGAACGCATTCCTTTAAGTAGTCAATCTCCAATTGGTTTGACTTGAATGTGTACAGTGTATCTTTAAAGTTGTTAAAGTTATTATCCAGATAGAACTTGAAAGAGCTGTTGGAAAGGAACTCGGTACCAAAATTTAGTACCAACAAACTGAAAGTTGGTACATATAAGTGTGGAGCATGCCAGCAGTGTAGTTTTATGATGAATCAAGGAACTGTATTTATTCCATCAAGAAAATACAAATTTAAATCTACTAGATATTTTAATTGTGGGACTAAGGGGGTTATTTATTTGGCAATTTGTGTCATGTAACAGTTTTTATGTAGGTAAAACGGAAAGACAACTGAAAAAAAAGAGTGTATGAACACATATATGATGTATCCAAGGGGAAGGATGCTAATGCTTTTTATAAACATTCCCTTGTATGTGATCAAATGGATATAAAATTCATGGTTTTAGAACAGGTGGCCCCAGACCTCAGGGGAGGTAACTGGGAATCAAGATTAGAGTATAAAGAGTTGCTTTGGCAACTGAGGCTTGATGCAGGTAGGGCCCCGGGTCTGAACGACAATATTAGTATCAGCAGTGTGTTAAAACGTAAGGCGGCTCAGTTGTAACCTATTCCACAAACTCGTACATTTTTGCTGAGGTTTGTGGATCAAAGGGAGACACTGTTTTATTTTTTAATTTTTTTAATTCATTTTAATACAAGCATTATTTTGGAGTGTTGAATTTTAATAGTATTATATTTTGCATGTCATATTTAACATTTTAACATTGTGCCTTGACAAATGAATTGGACAAGTTATTTTTAACAATTAATTGGGGACTGTTGTTGCATAGGATCGTTTTTGGAACAAATTTATGGTATTTTGTGATACCTTAGACCATATTGCACAGGTTTTTCATATACTAACAAGGTTTTGATGTTTTGCACAATTTTAAAAAGAAATGCAAAGGTTGTGTTGGCTGTACACCTGAGTCAGGTGATGTCCTGAAAGTATTTAAAAGATGTCATGACAGTTTACTGTGTTCTGAGGAAGCTCCGTATTTACTGAGTGAAAGTGCTTAACACTACGGTGGTTTGTTTTGTGTAATAAATTTTATACTCTATTTTCAGTTGGCTCTTCTCATTTTGTGCAGTGACACAGGTTGTCCGAATTCGGAGTGTCTGGTAGTCGTGGTGTTTATTTTCTTGGCTTCAATTCTTTGGACATTTCTGGGGGGTTTTTTGTTACCATAACCACTATGTTCACAAAAACTTCCTCATTTATAACTCAAAAACTTTTTCATATTTTATCCAACCTAAATTATCTCACCAAGCCTCGTAATGCCAGTCACACTCCCTCTTTTCATACAAGTTAATTCTCCATGCAACACACACACTCTTCAACCTTCATATCCCCCTATATATACTTTTTCAACAACTGTCTACTTTTCCTCTACAAATGTATACCTACCTACAAATACTCTGCCCCCACCCTTATCAGCCTTACTCCCACAAACCATGCAACCCTCAAACCACATACCAAGCAGTCTAAAAATCTCTTTTACATATCCGCCAACTGTGGCAACATTCACCCTAACCCCAAGCTCTCCCCATCTCAATTTAAACCCTCCCCCTCAACAGGAAAATCCCTCTTGTTCTGAGCACTCAATGCTCAAAGCATATGTAATAAAATCCCTAACATCCATGCCTGGCTTCTCCATAATCAGCCAGACATACTGTCCCTCTCTGAAACTTGGCCAAAGCCCCATATAAAAGATACTTAAGTAACACCACCCAACTACTGTATCATTAGAAAAGACAGAACACGCAAAAAAAGGTGGTGAAGTCGCAGTCCTCTACTCATCCTTCCTCTCAGTTATTCCCTACACTAAACCTGTACCTCAATTCACTAATGCTGAACTAATGCCAGCCCTACTTCAGGTTAATAGACATAAACTTATGTCACCCTCTATATCCCTCCTGGAGACAATGTCCCAATCCTTGAAGATATTCTCTCCTGGTTCTCCACCATTACCAATGAAACTATAATCCTGGGTGACACAAATATTAACTGGACCTCCATTCAATCTTCTACAAACTTCCTAAACATAAATCTCTGCAACTTCTCTCAGCTAATCACTTCCACAACCAGACCTTCCAAGGACAGCATCTCTGGAACCCTCCCCGACTCGCTCAGTGATCAGTTTCCCACTTTTGCTGACTGCCTTACCGCCCCCTTACAACTATCTCATACCTATATCTCCACACGATCCCTGAAAAACTTCAACCCCAATACCTTCTCAAACTCAGTAAAACATACAAACTGAAACCCACTAAAAACTCTGTCCTTAGAAAACACCGTTACCTACTTCAATACAACATTCTTAAACCTTTTAGATACCTTTGCCCCCCCCCCCCCCGAAAACAAAAAGAATTAAAAGTAACTCTGTCCCTTGGTTAACCAAAGACACTTTAGCTGTCAAGCATCTCTGAGACAAAGCTTGGAAACGCCACCAGAAAAATAAGACTCCCACCACCCTTAATGAATACAAAATACTTCGAAACAAAGTAAAAAACTTAATGTATCAGACCGCAAATCCTATTACTCCACACTCCAAAATAACCACAAGACAAACCCTAAAAAATTCTGGGATGGAATCACCTCTCTCTTTAATCCAGGTAGAAAAGAAAACCTGCCCTGATCCAAATACCTCGGACATGGACTTAGCCACCCAATTTAACTTTTATTTGAAAGTTCGAACATTTTAACAGAGATCTCCATACAGCGTTGAATGGGAAGATCTCCCTTTTATGCACTGTAGTGCAATCTCTGAGTTGGTATATTTAAAGAGTGGGTAGTATGGGGGATGCAGGGGTACTTGCACCCTGCTTAAAATGTTCAGGTAGGTTATTTGTGTAGTTTATTTATTTTTTTTTATAATTAGATTTTTGAACTTTTAAAAGTTCAGTCATATGGTGTTGACCATATGACAGTCGAACTTTTGAAAGTTCAGTTATCTAATATAGACACCTAACCCCTACACAACATGAATTCAGGCCTGGCCATAGTACTACCACCGCTCTCATCTCCTTCCTAGAAACTGTTAACAAAGCCTGTGACTCTGGCTGCATAGTGTCCACCCTCCTCCTAGACCTTTCAAAAGCCTTCAATACCATCTCTCACAATCTTCTCCTAACTAAACTCTCTAAACTAAATCTATCCCTTTCCTCCATCAACTGGTTTACCAGTTACCTCTCTTCTAAGCAACAAGCAGTCAAATGGAAAAAAAGCCACCTCCCCATTCCTCAAAACTACTACAGGTGTGCCCCAGGGTTCAATACTATGTCCCCTACTGTTTAATATTTTCATAAATGACTTCTACCATGCCATCCCTAATGCAAAACTTATCCAATATGCCGACGATTCAACTATCATGTGTTCTGCCACCTCCACTCTCATAAAATTAACCCAAGACGCCTTCTCTTCTACTGAACAATGGATGCTAGATAAGCACCTAGCACTCAATGCGTCAAAGACTAAACTTACATATTTATCCCTACTAAAACCACCACCATAGACAAAAATTCATTCTCCATCACCAGTTGGAATAATACACCCCTCAAAATAGTATCCAGTGCAAAACTTGTAGGTGTCCTCATTGATGATCAGTTTAAACTTGATACCCACCTACAAGTAAATATCAAAAACTCACACCAGAAACTTGGCATGCTCTATTGCCACAATTGCTACCCCTCTCTGTCTACCACATACTTCATCCCCTCTCTCCTATATGGTGCCCCACTCCTTATTAACCTACAATCTTCCCTCAAGACAAAACTCTCTTCCTGTTGCAACAAAATGTCCATGTTTGTCACAGGTTACAGATCATCCACCCATTACTGCACTGCCCTTCATAAACTGAATTGGCTAGAGTTGCTCGGTTATCTTACCTACATTCAACACATTCAAGCTCACAAACTCATTTTCAGTCCCTCTCTCTGCCCCTCCCACACGTCCACCTTTAAAATCCACCTACCTGATAGAGTCCTAAGATCTAACAGCAGAATCTGATTGAATTGCACAAACCTGCCTGCTCACCAGGTAAACATCTACTGTCCTTCTCCCTAGCATGCCTCTGGAACTCACTGCCACCTGTTATCCGCACCACTAGCAGCATGTCTTCCGTTAAAACCTTGCTTTACTCGCACCTAACATTCCATTGGGAATGTTCCTGCTCCAATCCCACATAATCTCCCTTAGTAACTCACCCTCCCTCTCTCCTTTTCCTCCCTACTCCAATCGCCTACCTCTCCACCTCCTCCTTCACTAACTCTTTCCTCTCTGCTCATCTCTGCTTTAGCTCACATCCCTATTAAACCACTCACATGAATCCCATGTATTCCTTGCCCCTCTGTAATATTTCTTCAGAGGGAACAAATATATTTGTAAATATCTGCTTATTGTTTTATCTTGAGTCTTTGCATTTTTAAAAAACTAACATATTTGTAAATATTAACTATGATTGTTTTTATTATTTCTGTTTTTGCATTTTTACTAAATTACACCTTAAATACCAATGTGAAGTTGTTCATTCTTATACATGGGTTTGGAGCCGATCCTTCGGCTCCGAGTCAGCTGCTTTCACAAGCTCGAGGTTTTAGAGTAGCTCGAGGCCAAGCCCCTATCCCATGATGCTGTCTCTCTCACCTCAGATCTAGTTTACCACTGTACCAGATCAGAGGTCGAGAGAGAGCTCGGGCCAGTACTTCTATTTTGTACTTGTTGTTGAATAGTTATCTTTAAAGACTTTTTCTATAAAAAGTGTATTTCTTGGCTAGTTAGCCTTAGCTTTTTGTTAGGCTCTGTCCTTACTGTTTTTTAACAAATTTTCATACTTATAGAGCGGCTGCTCTTAGGCCTTTCTTGGCTGTGTTTTAGTTTCTTCCCCTATCCTTTTAAAAAGTTAGAAAAATTTAAAGTTTAGAAAAATTTGTAGCTTAGAGTTTGACAAGATAATATTAGCTATTGTAGTTTTTGCAGCTTTAGAGTTTTTTGTGTGCTAACTATTCCACTATTAGAGTGGTTTGTGTTTAGACAGTTATATATAGTGTGTTAGACTGATATATATATATATATATATATATATATATATATATATATATTTTTTTTTACGGACATATGTTGAACCTGGGGTTGGAAAAGAGGACATTGAATTTATGTGAAAATGGCGGTTGGTACAAAATACCGCTTCTAGAATGTTTATATAACTTTTAATCTCACATTATGATAGAATGTTAATAGAGATTAATGTGAAGTTAGATTCTAACCTTTTGAATGTTCAAAAATATGAAAAGCAAAGTGGATTTAAATTGTATGATGTGTATGTAGAACAAATTAATGCTTTTGACAGTGAATTGAAGGTACATAGTTTAATAGAGATATGAATGATTTTAAAAATGACACAGCATATACGTAGAAGCAAATGAAGAGGGCAGTTAGATTTTCTAGAACTGTAAATAAATCCAATCGTGAAAAACGTAAAAGGGGAAAATCTATATTAAAATCAACACGCACTGTGGGTTTTACAGACTCTAGTGCTTCAGAGATTTCCTCTAACCCACCCAGTACAGACACTGATAATGATTTTGGAGATACTTTTGAGTAGATGTCACCAGTACATAAAAGAGCTAAAGGAAGGAGAAGGCCCTTTAGGAGAGGGGGGGGGGAGCGTAAACATCGGAAAGCAACCAGACTTCAGATTAGAAGTGGTGGAAAAGGTGTTCAGGGACACATTGAAGTTACCAATGTAATTGAAACTTCTCAGTAAGCTAATTTGATTGTTAATTTAACAAATGTGGAATTAACAGAAAATGAGAAACGTATGTTAAATAAAGGTCTGAACTATGTACTGTCAACCTTTGTCTCTGAATATATCAATAATGATATAAAAAGATTTTGCAGACTGTTAAATCTGAAGCACTTTTTTTGCTAAAACAGAGGGAGGTTGTGTTCCACCCCCTGAGTTTAGGATAAAACAGTCCAATTTTAATCCACCATATGAAGCTAAAGTAAGATTATTTGAATAACTAGTTTTGAGAGACCTATATAGTCAGCAAACCACTATTTTTAAACACCAAGGCTCAAACCTTAGCCCTGATGAGAGACCAGCATTAAAGAGCCTTAGAACTAATAGGGATTTAGTGGTTGTTAAGGCTGACAAGAGGGGTGCTACGGTCATTTGGAATACTTTGGAATATAGTAAAGAAGTAATGAAACAACTAAGTGAAACCAAGTTCTACAGTAAACTAACTTGTGACCCCATTAAAGAATTTAAAAGAAAGATTGATGGTGTACTCTCTTTTTATAAAGAAAGGGGTGTTATTACAGACAGTTTATATAAGGAACTTTTGGTGACTGAGTCAAAAAAATCAGAATTTTTATACACTTCCAAAGATTCATAAGACAATAGATTCCCCACCAGGTAGACCTATAGTCTCTGGTAGGGGAAGTTTGACTGAACCTATTTCAAAATATTTAGAATTTTATTTAAAACCCCTTTTAATTATGGTTAGAGCTAGATGAAAAGATACAAATGAGTTTCTTCAATTGATGGATAATTTCCAAATTCCTATTAATTCCTATCTATGCACCTTAGATATACAATCATTATACACTAATATTCCTCATACAGGTGGTATTATGGCCATTAGATATTGGCTGAAGGAATATGGGAAATATTCTGAAGTACATTGTGATTTTCTAATAAAGATGATTAGTTTGGTACTAGAACATAATGTATTTATTTTGGGAATGATTGATGTGAGAGTGTTCAATCTCGCCTTTGTTCTTACACATGGGTTCGGAGCCGATCCTCGGCTCCGTGCCGGCCGACTGCAAGCTCTGCATCGAGAAGAAGCTCGAGGACATCTAATACCCACAATCCCCCTCTGCCTTTACCTCAGATCTAGTTTGCTGCTGCTGCATACGCATCGCTGGAGGCTAGCTCGAGGCTTTTTACAGATAAGATTTTATCTATTCTGGTTAAATTTTTCAAAAACTTCTTTAAAATCTAGTCATTTAAAGTTAGAGTACGGTGTGTGAGTGGAATAGAATTCTTGGTACCTTAGATTAGTTTAACTTAGTTTAACTATCTGGTATAGAGTTTTTCGGGGCCTACACCCCTACTTGGATCACTTTTGACAAAAAATTTGTTGTAGTCTTGCTTTTCTTAAGCAAGTGACAATCGGACTTTCAATTACCGGATTTGACATTGTTACTGGATTGACTATTACTGGACTGGACTGTCTATTTCTCTTGTCATTATGTCTGAGAAAATAAAATCTGGCTTCAAACGTTGTCAGTGTGGCCAAAAGATGTCGGTCACAGACAACCACAGTTCCTGTGTCTACTGTCTTGGCCCTCTCCACTTACAAGAGGACTGTTCTATTTGCCACTCTTTTAGTGGGAGGGTCATGACAGATAGGCGCAGGAAACTGATGGATAGAGGATTGTTGAAACCCTCTTTCCAGGAGGCTCTGGATGCTTCAGACCAGGCATCCAAGTCTTCGAAGGGGTCGAAGACGTCGGAGCCAAAGTCATCGGCTCCGAGCTCTTCGGGTCTAGTTAGATCACCGGTTCCACAGACTTCGGGGCCGAGTGTTCAACTGTTGGCAGTTTCCGAGCCTCGAGTTTTGGAACCGGTGACGGAGCTCCCTCCACCGACTCTGCTGAGGTCGGCTCCATCTTCGATCCCTTCGACTCGTTCTTCTAGGCCCCTCTCCGACACCGATGTGGACCGTGTGGTGCAGAAACTGATGGAGCATACGGCCCTATCCAAGCTTATCTCGGTCTCCTCTCAGTTGATGTCGAGACTTGAAGGCCTGCCACTATCTCCATCTGTTCCTCCTCCGAGACCTGTCCAGTCTTCGGAGCCGGAAGAAGCTGAACTGATGATTGTGGAGCCCTCGGTGCCAGAACCGTCTTTTTCTCGGTCGGCACCGTTCACCTCGACTCCATCCGATCCGGTACTGGAGTCTCGGGGCCGAAGATCCGTCCTTGGTTCCGGGACCGAGAGTCGGACCGATGTTTCGGTTCCGACGCTCCCTCTCGGGGCCTCGGCACGGATCGACTCGGTTCCGTCCTCGGGGTCGGTGCCTTCGGCTCCTGTTTCGGGGATTCTTCCCATTTCTTCGGAACCGGGAGATACCTCGACTCGGGACCCGGGGGCCTTCGACCTCATGAGGAAGGTGTTGTCTACTCAGACAACCACATCAGCAGGTACAGCTTCTCCTCCCCGCAAAGGACCGTTATCCTCCTCTGCACCCACGGCCACGTCCAAGCGTCGGGCACCAGTGTCTCAGCCACCCCTGGAGGGTGCCCCCTCTTCCTCGGAGGCTTCTTCGGATGCTCCCCACGAAGAAGTCCCTAGGAAAAGACTGTGTAAGAGGAGACACTTGGATTCTCCACAAGAATCCTTGACATCTGATACTGACTTAGATGAGTCAGAAGGGTCCCCTAAGTCACCTTCAGAGGATGTCTCTTTTTCTGACATCTTGGAGATCCTAAAACAGAGAGGTGACTGGCAAGCCCTCCCCCCTTCTGAGGATGAGCCAGTTTTGCTGAAGGCATTTGGTGCCCGTCCTTCCTCCTCCTGGGTCACTCCGCCCTTTGATGAGTTAATGGAATTAATTGCTCGAAGGGCGTGGGAGACTCCTGACACGGTGGAACCAGTCCCTAGGAAGCCAAATAAGTACATAACGGCACCACAGGACAAGGCTTACCTGACCAAAGGAGTTCCAGTAGACGCCATGGTGGTGGCAGCGGCCACGAAAAAGGAGATGTCGGAGTCTTCCTCATCTGTCCATCCGCCTAACAAAGACTCTAGGACCATGGACAGATACGGGAAGCGCATTTTCAGTTCAGCGGCTTTCTCTATGCGTTCCCTGAACTATTTGACTCATTTTACACGTTTACAGAGGGATCTAGTCAAAGAGTTGGGAGATACCCTCCAGGGTACTACAGATGCCGCTGTCTCAGAGAGAGTTACAGCGCATCTCAACACCCTTACGTCCATTGTAAACTCGTCCATGAGGCTGATATCCTATGCAGCCAAAGGATCGAGTAGGGCAGCGGCTTCAGCGATTGCTCTTCGTAGGCAATCCTGGATGCGCTTATGTTCGTTTGCGGAAGCCTTCAAGTCTTCCTTTACTAACGCCCCATTTGACGGAGCCACACTTTTTGGCCCTAAAGTAAAGGAGACCCTTACCGGTGTGAACAGGAGGGAAAGACTCTGTCTGCTGTCGGAGTCCATTTTTCCACCCCTTCCAGACCGTACCCCAAAGGGCAACGTGGTGGGAAAATGTGGTTTCGAAAACCCCAAGGATCTTTCCCAAACACACAGGGTGATGCCCTCTAGAGGCAGAGGGGGCAGAGGTGGAAGACGCCGCCCTGGTGGCAGAGGGGGTCCATAAAACCAAGGTGACAGGGATAATCTCCCTGGCAAACCTTTTCAGCACTCCTGAGAGGAGGCCCGACTGTCCTGCTCTGGAGGCAGTCGATGGTCGCTTAGCTTTATACCCTCAGGCCTGGCAAAATCTTTCTTCAGACAATTGGGTAAAAAGCATTGTTACCAGAGGTTACAAAATCCCATTTCTATCCACACCCATTCCAAAGAGAAAACTCCCAGATGTACCACCCCATCTGCGAGACCCAGCAGCTACAGAAATTTCAAAGCTGCTAGAAAAAAGAGTCATCCAACCAGTCCCAGCAGACCAAATAGGATTCGGAACTTACTCAAGGTTCTTTTAGTTCCAAAGAAAACAGGGGACTGGAGGCCGATTCTGGACCTAAGCCATCTCAACACCTTTGTCAAGAAGGAAAAGTTCCGAATGGTCACGCTTCAATCGATCCTTCCATTCTTACGGAAGGACAACTGGATGTGCTCGATAGATCTGAAGGACGCATACTACCACATCAAAATGGCCAGGGCGTCCAGGGATCATTTGCGCTTCCGGCTGGGAGCCAGTCACTATCAGTTTCGAGCCCTGCCCTTTGGTCTGACTACAGCCCCCAGGGTCTTCACCAAATGCATGGCAGTGGTAGCGTCCCATCTGAGGCCTAGGATTCCAGGTGTTTCCGTATCTGGACGACTGGTTCCTGTCTGCCACCACCAGGCGTCAACTGATACAAGCCAGGGATTACACCCTACAACTTTGTACACACCTTGGCATTTCAGTAAATTTCGAAAAATCGTTGCTACAGCCATCACAGCATATCTTATTCATAGGAGCGGAATTAGATACGCGTCATTTAGTTCTAAAACTTCCTACAGAAAGAATAGTAGCACTTCAATTCAACATTTCCCTTCTACTGTCGTCCAGAAAGTCCCCGGCAAAAATTGTTCTGAAAGTTTTGGGTCTCATGGCAGCTTCCCTCATTGCGATACCTTTGGGAAGACTGCACATGAGAGTGCTACAATGGCTTCTGTTTGCACAATGGTCATTCCAACAACTTCCACTGACTCACGAAATATTGATAACGAAAACATGCAAATCACACCTGATGTGGTGGTTACAGACTTGCAACCTATCCAGCGGAAGACCATTTGTGCTACCCGCACCGTCAGCGACGATAACCACGGACGCTTCCCTGATAGGGTGGGGGGGCATCTTTCAGGGACAGACAGTCCAAGGCGAATGGACCAATCTGGAGTACAATCTGCACATCAATGTTCTGGAGTTGAGGGCAGTGTTTTTGGCGTTGCAACACTTTGCTCCCCTTCTTCCTCCAGGGACCATTGCAGTTCAGACAGACAACATGTCCGTAGTCTGGTACATAAACAAGCAAGGGGGAACCAGGTCTTACCAACTATGCAGAGAGGCCATGAGAATTTGGCAATGGGCAGAGTCCACGGTCGCTTTCTGATCGCAACGCACATCCCGGGTCATCCAACGTCATAGCCGACAGGCTGAGCAGGGCAATACTATTGCCTCACGAGTGGTCCCTCAAACAGTCAGTTGCGAGAAGGATTTTTCGCAAATGGGGCCAGCCTACCTGCGATCTGTTTGCGTCTCCAATGAACGCCAAATGCAGGAGCTACTTTGCCCTATTACCCTCCAGGGAAGTCCCCAGGGACGCTGGTGCACGATTGGCCCCCGGGTCTCCTATATGCTTTTCCTCCATTGCCCCTGATTGCAAAGTTTCTACAGAAAGCCAACAACCTTCAGAGGACTATTATTCTCATTGCCCAATCTGGCCTCGTCAAATTTGGTTCCCCTTTCTATTGCATCACCGCATTCGGGGACCTTGGATGCTGGACCCAGAGCCAGATCTACTGACTCACTCATCAGGAGTTCCTCACCCATCTCTAGAATCTCTCCATCTAGCAGCTTGGCTGCTCTTCCTTTAGCCAGGTCGGTTCCCCTTACATCGGCGGTTCAAGATATTTTAGTAGCTTCTCATAAAGTTTCCACTACAAAGACTTACACCAGTAAGTGGAAACGTTTTGTCTTCTGGGCGGAGTCACATCATTTGGACCCTGTTACAGCTCCGTTAAACAAGGTTTTAGAGTTCTTGACTGAACTATTTCATGGAGGAGCTTCCCCGGCTACTTTAAGAGTACAGTTAGCTGCCATTTCTAACTATCATGTAGAAGAATGTGGTGCGCCTATAATGGCTCACAGACTTTGTAAAGCCTTTTTAAAAGGTTCTTTTCATATCAGACCACCAGTCAGAAGTCCAACATCACCGTGGAATTTAAACCTGTTGCTCTCTAAATTGATGTTGCCACCCTTTGAACCAGCTTCAAGTTGCACATTGAAATTTTTGTCATGGAAAACATTATTTCTAGTGGCCATTACATCTGCTAGACGAGTGTCTGAGCTTCAGGCCCTTTCGGTCAAACATCCTTATTTAATATTTCATTCTGACAGAGTATCCCTACGCACTAATCCATTCTTTCTTCCCAAAGTTTGTTCTTCTAGTAATATTAATCAGTCCATTGAATTACCCACCTTCTTTAAGAACCACTCTAATAAATTGGAGTATATGTTGCACAAACTGGACGTCCATAGACAACTCAGATTTTATTTGGATAGAACAAAAGATCACAGGAAATCTGATCAACTATTTGTAGCTTTTGCTGACAGCAGAAAGGGTCTTGCAGTTACAAGACGAACTCTTTCTAAATGGCTAACTGACTGTATCACATATGTTTATGAAGCCTCTGACCAAACATTATCAGCAAAACCCAGAGGACATTCTACCAGATCAGTGTCTACATCTTTGGCTCACGCAGCTCGCTTACCTTTAGACACTATTTGTGCGGCTGCTACTTGGGCTAAACCACATACATTTATCTCTCATTACAAAGTGGACAGGGCTTCTAGGGATAGGGCAACCTTTGGTTCCACTGTGCTCAAGAACGTTCTCCCTTGAGTTCCTCAGGATCATGGAGCTACGGACGCTACCCATGTGTAAGAACAAAGGCGAGATTGAACACTCTCACATAAAGAAGTTATGTCCTTACCATAACGTTCCATGTGGAGTGTTCATCTCGCCTTGGTTATTACACTCCCACCCTTCCCACCCTTAGGAAGAACGTTCGAATTGGTGCCTGGTCTGGAGTATTCTCCTTCTGCTGTTGCAGTATTAGTGTTACTATCATACTCTTGGTATGTTTGTATATATGTACTTTTATGTATATAGTTGGCATGTGTGCGTGCTTTATGTCTGGTTTGCTTGCAAACTAGATCTGAGGTAAAGGCAGAGGGGGATTGTGGGTATTAGATGTCCTCGAGCTTCTTCTCGATGCAGAGCTTGCAGTCGGCCGGCACGGAGCCGAGGATCGGCTCCGAACCCATGTGTAATAACCAAGGCGAGATGAACACTCCACATGGAACGTTATGGTAAGGACATAACTTCTTTTTATTTGCAGTTAAGTGGTACAGCAATGGATACAGCATTTGCCCCAACATATGGTGACCTTTTAATGGGCTTTATTGAATGTAGTTTGATATATGGTGATCAAAATATACATCTTAAACATCTTAATATGTGAAGTTTTCTGGACGATTGCTGGGGTGTATGGACTGGTACGTTGAAAGATTGGCATTTATTTGTGGAACATCTGAACTCTAATGAGTTCGGTATGAAATTTGTAGATAGCATAGAACCGTGTATCATTGACTTTTTGGATGGAAATGTGACAAAGGTGTTGGATGGTACTATGGTTACAACACTATATAGGAAACCTGTTACAAAAAATGCCATTCTAGAAGCCAGTAGTTGCCATCCTAAACATACGATTACTAATATTCCGATGGCTCAGTTTCAGAGACTACACCGCATTTGTAGCAGTGATGTTGATTTCATAAATGAAGCACAAGATATGAAAGATAGGTTCATAGATAGGGGTTATGATAGAGTTCATATTGATTTAATATGTGATAAAGCTTTGCAGCTTAAAAAGAACCATTGTTGTACACTTCACAATTAGATGACACTAAGATGAATTCTTATGTTGCTCCCAAGATAAGATTTGTTACTACATATAGTACCAATACTTATAAGATTAAGAAAATTTTAAATAAACACTGGCATATCTTAAAATCAGATGATCTATTGAACCAATGTTTGGATGATACTTGTTCCTGTATTTATAAACGAGGAAGAAATATTGGTGAATTTCTATCCTGGTATAAAAAAATGGATAGAAATGATGATTATAGACAAGGTGGGCCTAAAGGAAGCACATACTGTGGTAATTGTACATATTGTAAGGTTATTTCAAAAATGAAATGCTTTACTTCAATAAATACACCTAAGGTATTTGAGATTAGATATTTGATTACCTGTCAAACAGAATGGGTGATCCATATAGCCATATGTCAATGTGGTGCTTTTTATGTGGGTCAAACTTCTAGGTCATTTAAGACTAGAATTGCCACTCATTTGAGTGATATTAATTGTAGAAGACCTAGAAGTGCCCTATTTAAACAAACTTGAACATGATACAGCCCACTTTGTGTTTGTAGGAATGTATATGGTAGTGGGGTTACACCTGTCGGATAATAATAAACATAAGATTTTAGATAAAAAAGAAAGATTATGGATCACAAATCTGGGAGCCTTGTATAAACCTGGATTAAATGGATATTGGGGATGAGCTAGGTGGGTTTATATGCTGTGCTCTCTATTGATTATTTTGTTGTGGGATGTTTCAAGTTGATTGTGTATAGTGATTTATGGTGTAATAAGAAAAAGTATATACCATTTATATTTAATATATGTATGCTGGTTGTCGGAGGTTATTTTGTATGATTGGGTATAAATATGTATATATATATATATATATATATATATATATATATATGTGTGCATATGTGTATGTATGTGTATATATGTTTTTGTGTACATAAATTTGACTTTTTTGATTTATTTATAATATATTGTGTCATAATGATGTTCTTTGTGTTTCACTGTTGCAGTCATTGCATTTGGGTAATCCTGCTGGCAGGTTGCCCTCAGTCAGCCTGAATTCCAAAGTCTTGGGTCCTGCGTCGGCTGCTGTCGCCCCTTCCCTGACGTCAGGGATATAAAAGATGCGGTCAACGCCATTTTCTTTAGTCTTTCTTGCCACGCGGTGCCCGAAGCAGAAGCATTTTGCAAGTGCCGGTCGGCCGACTCCTGAGATTTTCGTGTTCGAGTTTCAGATCCAACGACTTCAGTAAAGCTAAGTACCCCGTTGGGGAAACTTTTTTCTTCCTCCAGACTGATATCAGAAAAAGAAAATAATTGTATTTCTTGTGGAAAGCAAATACCTCATAAGGACTTTCATTCTTACTGTATTCCTTGCCTAGGCCCTGATCACAACGTTTCTGGTTGTCGGTTTTGTGCTAGATTTAACCAACCCACTATTAAGCGTCGGTATGATTTTGCTTTAAACTATTTTGGACGCCGGTTTAATTATCCAGAAATATCATCGGATAGCCATCTGACTACCGGAGTTCACAGAAAATGCAAAGAAAAGGAGATAGATAGACAACTGAGGTCCAAAACCGATAGCGAAGCTTAAAGAAAAGGAGAAAGATAGACAACCGAGGTCCAAAACCGATGACGAAGCTTCTGCTAAGCCAGTCTCCGGTTTACTGTTTCTCAGTGAGGCGCTTTCGCAGCCCCTGACGCCCGCTATTTTAGAGTTGCAGGCCACTACCGACTCCCACGTGGAGTCGGCCATGCCGCTGAAAACTCAAGGTATTGGAGCCTCGGATACTATTCCTTCAGATGGGTCTGGAGCCACTGAGCAGGCACCGGCTTCTGAGGGTGTATTCAGACCTAAACATCTTTACATTAAACCAACCTCAGCTTCAAAGGCAAAGTCTAAAGCACCTTCTAAAGCAAAGAAACAAACTCAAGAGCCACGTGGACAGGCCTCTATGCCCAAAAAACAGATGCTCAAAATGTCCGAAGACTTGATTACCTTGATCAGGGGTTCCCATCCCCCTCCTGATAAGAGGACTAGGCAAGAGACTGACTATGAATCTTCAGATCAGGTTTCTATTTCTTCTGTTTCCTCTTCTGATAAGGAATATTCTCTTCCCCCCTGTGAGGATTCTGATGCTGAAGAATCTATTCCTTCAGCTTCTCCTCCAGAGGACTATTCTTTTGGGGAAACCTTGCATACCATGAGGGAGCATTTCCACTGGGAGAGCCAAGATTTTTCAGAATCTAAAAAGAGGCTCAGGGATTTCCTTTTACTACCTCAACGCAGGCCACTAGCCATTCCACCTGTGTTAGATATTGTAGATGGTGTGTTTTCGGAGTCTAGTCTTACCCCTGACTCCTTATCTCCAGCTCCTGTTAAGCCTGACAGATATTACAACTATAATCCACTCTGCTACAGGCCCCATGAAGGAGCTCAGTGTCTCTCCAACCTAACACCACTCTTAAGTATTCAACTGCGGTACCACCTTTGTCATTCTTTTAAGAAAAGCGCGGTCCAGGTCTGAACTGTCTGCAAACAGCTAAAGTTAACTTTGAGTACGTGTCTACCTGTTTGAGCCAATATTCATTTTACCCTGGAGAGCACTCTGCTTTGGCTTGTAAGCAACCCCCCCCCACACACACACACACACACACACACTCATCTTCCACTTTCTCTCTCATTCCTTTCTATCAGCAAATAGTATCCATAACTGATAAATGCTGTGTGTTTGTTAATTTAAACTGAGACCACAGTAGCCTACTGATAGAAAGTTATCCTGTTTTTCCACCTGGCAAATGGTTAAGAAATGACTTACAGTTTCAGAGCAGTCCTTGGTCAATTGTGATTGTTTCTTAAACACAAACTTGTCTTTGCTTTGGCTCATTAGCAGCAGTACAAAGAACTGCCTGCTCACACCCTTGTTCTCCCCTCCCCCTTCCCTTTTTATTACCTTAAGACAATCCCAAAGTTAATAAATATTACCTGTGGCAGGCACCATTTTTACAACTACAACCACCCTTGTCAGTATCATATGTTCATTTATCAGTTAACTCTGTTACCTGATTGATGTTCTTCGTTTTCCATTGCTGCAGTCCTTACTATTGGGTATAGTCCGCGTCCAGTCGGCCCGAATACCAGAGTATAAGGCTGACGTCGGTCATGTCGCCTTAGACTGACGTCAGTACGTCAGGGTACTAATGCGCATGACCGGCGTCATATCCTCAGTCTTTTTTGCCGCATGGTCCGATGCGGAAGCAGTTTTGCGAGTGCAGGTTGGCGTTCTGAGATATTTCCGAAACCGGAGTTTCAGACCGAATCAGAGTTGGCTAAGTACTGCGTTGGGGAACATTTTGGTTTTTTCTTGCCTCAGTATTTAACCGGATGTCAGAAAAGTGAATAACTGTATTTCTTGTGGGAAACAGATACCGCATAAGGATTTCCATACTTTGTGTATACCTTGTTTAGGGCCTGAGCACGACGTTGTTGGTTGCCGCTCTTGTGCTAGGTTTAACAAACGCACTATTAAGAGGAGGTTAGACTGTGCCAGGTTAGTGTTTGGGAAACGTTGCAATTATAAAATGCCGTCGGATGCTCCGACGCCCGCTTCGTCCAAGAAGCGCAAGGACAAACAGCGAAGTTTAGGGTTGAAGAACCGGCAGTCCCAGACATCGGTTCTTTAGGAGGCTCAGTGGAGCCAGAGGTTTTGCCAGGAGTTTCTATGGAGTCTCCGGCAGAAACTTTACTGTTACAGGATGTACCATCTCAGGAGGCAGGCCAGGCTGAGGGGGCTTCTCAGGTAACTATTCTTCCCTCTCTTCCCAAAGTAGTTAGAGCCTCTCCTTCTGTTGCTAAACCTTCTTTTAGAGGTAGGCCAAGTTCAGCTTCAGTGGGGGCTTCTCCTAGCTTTTCGGGTTCTGTACCTAAGAAACATATGCTTAAAATGGCAGAAGATTTGATTACTATGATTAGAGGTTCTATGGGCCCTCCTGATAAGAGGCCTAGGGTGGAACCAGAGTTTGCCAGTTTTGAACAGGGTTCAGAGGCTTCTGAGTCTTCTGCGGAAGATTTGCAGGAGTATCCTCCTTATTCTGATTCTGATGTGGATGATGCCACTCCTTCGGCTTCTCCTCCTGAGGATTTTTCATTTTCAGAGACTCTGCATTCCATGAGGGAGCACTTTAAATGGGAAGGCCAGGATTACTCTGATTCCAGGAAGAGGCTTAGGGAATTCTTGTTTTTACCCCAGCATAGGCCCTTAGCTATACCTCCTGTGTTGCCTGTGGTAGAAGATGTTTTTGCAGAAGCTTCCCTGAACCCTGATTCTTTGCCTCCTGCTCCTGTTAAACCTGATAGGTACTATAGGGTGCCCGAAGCTCATAAGTATTTGTTTAAGGGTCCTAGGGCGGACCCAGAAACTGTTTCTCAGGGGCCTAAAGGTGTTAAAGCCTCTGTGGTTAAAAATCCTGTTCCCACTGACAAAGAGGCGAGGGCTTTGGATAGGTGGGGTAAGAAACTGTATACTTCTTCCACTCTAGCCATGAGAGCGTTGAATTGTCAGTTTCACATGCTGAAATATCAAAATTATCTCCTTTCACAATTGAAATCTAAGGTGGATGCTTTGGCGGAAGGTATTGAGTGTAAAGAATTGCTGGATTTGGTTTATGTGTCTGAACAAGTGGGCAAGCATTCTTTGCAATGTGGCTTTGATGCTGTGCAGGCCTCCTCGAGGGTGGCTGCCACTAGTTCTGTTCTTCGCAGGCATGCCTGGTTGAGGGATCAGAATTTAGCTGAGCATGTTAAGACAAGGATTTTGGATGCACCTTTACAGTCTGATGTGTTGTTTGGTTCACCTGTGGAAGCAGTTTTAAAGAAAATGGAGGACAAAGCTAAGTCTATGCAAACTGTTAAGGATTTTTGCAGGTACAGCCACCGAAGTTTAGTAGAAATTGGCCTGCTAAGGGGTGGACGTATCCTGCTTATGACTCCCAGTCTAGGGGTAGGTCTAGACGTGGTAGGGGCAGGGCTCAAGGTTCTTTTAGGCCTAGAACAGGAGTTCACCTGCTCAGACTTCTGGTGAGGGCAGGGTCAGTCCTTTCGTAAACAGACCCAATGACCTGCCTTTTCAGCTGCCAGTAGATTCTCGTCTGGCAGCTCCTTTAGGAGGACGGCTGTCTCTTTTCAAAGAAAATTGGGATTTAATTACTCAAGACAGATGGGTGTTGGACATCATTCACCACGGTTACAGGTTTTATTTCCATACAATGCCCCCTTTCCATGGCATGCCAGACGTTCCTCCTCCACAAAGAAAAGAGGCTCACAAGCAAGTTTCTCAGTTACTCCAAATGGGGGCCATTCAGCCAGTCCCTGTATCAGAAAGGGGCCTGGGGTTTTATTCCCGCATGTTCCTAGTACCAAAGAAGGGGAACACGTGGAGACCAATTTTGGATTTATCTCTCCTCAACACTTATCTGGACATTCCCAAGTTCAAGATGTTGACGTTACAACAGCTTTTACCTCTGCTGGGCAAAGATCACTGGATGGTAACTTTAGATCTCAAGGAAGCTTACCTTCATGTGCCTGTCAGGCTAAGTTGCAGGAAGTATCTGCGGTTTCGAGCTGGAGATTCTCATTATCAGTTCTCTGCATTGCCCTTTGGCTTATCTACTGCCCAGAGTATTCACAAAGATTCTGGCTCCAGTGATAGCTTACTTCAGGCTACAAGGAATTCAAATCTATCCTTACTTAGACGACTGCCTGCTTTTGGCTCAAGAAAAGGAAGACCTTCTACAGCATCTGGAATATGTTATAGCAGTGCTAAGATGCCTAGGGTATTCTGTGAACGAAATAAAGTCCAGTCTAGTATCCTCTCAAGACATGTGCTTTCTGGGTGTGAGACTGAATACAGCAGCCCAGATGGCCTTTTAACCCCGGACAAACAAAAGAGTCTATCACTTTACTTCCATCACCTATCTCATCAGTCCGTGCTGACTGCAGGGACAGTCCTTCAAGCATTAGGGTTCATGGCATCTTGTATTCTGGTGCTTCCCAATGCCAAACTGCATATGAGGAAGTTACAATGGTATCTCAAAATGTATGGACACAGCACTGCCAGGATTTGGACACTGTCATTCACTTAATACCTTGCCTTCAAAGAGAATTTTTGTGGTGGGCTCAGGAATGTCACCTAAACAAGGGACTCTCTGTGACCCGGCCAGAGGCGAGTCAGATTTTAACGACAGATGCCTCGGACATTGCTTGGGGAGCTCATCTAAACGGACAGTGGATACAAGACAAGTGGCCTGCCAGACTACAGCATCTACATATCAACATGAAGGAGATGTTAGCAGTCCAGTTCGCATTACTGGCTTTCAAGGAGTTACTTCTTCCAGGACAGGTGTTGATTCTAACAGACAACACAACTGTCATGTGGTACATCAACAAGCAAGGGGGAACACATTCTTATCCTCTATGCAGGCAAGCAATGATTTTATGGGAGACTGCGCTAAGCTTGCAACTAACTCTTCAGGCAAGGTTTCTGCCAGGAGCACAGAACTCCTTAGCAGATGTGTTAAGCAGACAAATCATGGATCCCCACGAGTGGAAACTGGATCTTCATGTATTTCAGAAATTGACAGTGTCATGGGGAACTCCAGACATAGATCTGTTCGCTTCTCCACTAAACCACCAGCTGCCAAAGTATTGCACAAAGGGGTTTCATCACACAGCTTGGAAAGTGGATGCTCTGTCTTTCAGTTGGGAAAACCTTCATGTGTATGCCTTTCCACCTCTGCCTCTTCTTCCAAAGGTACTATTAAAGGTCAGACAAGACAGGCCAAGGATGATTTTGATAGCTCCAGATTGGCCTCGGCAACACTGGTACCCACTACTACGGAGTCTGGTAAAGAAGCCTCCATGGCCTTTACCTCTGATTCCTCATCTGTTATCTCAGAAGGACGGTCATCTGCTCAATGTCAAGCTTCACTCTCTTCATCTAACAGCCTGGCATATTCTGTGTTGAAACGCAGCTGGTCTCAACTTCCTCAACAAGTTTTAAATGTGATTATGGAAGCAAGACGACCTAGTACAAGGAAAGTGTACGCAGCAAAATGGAAGAGATTTTTATTTTGGAGTACAGCAAAGAATTTGGAGATTTCTGAGCCTAATTTGAGTGTGGCTCTTCAATATCTTACTGAGTTATTGGACAAAGGGTTGTCCTTCTCTTCTATTAAGATTCCTGCTGCAGCAATTTCAGCTCACTATGATTGTGACCCGCCTTTGTTTTCGCATCCTTTGTTCAAGCAGTTTCTTAGAGGGGCAAAAAATATAAGACCCCCACGTAGAGCTCCTACTCCTGCTTGGGATCTCAATTATGTGTTGGAAAAACTTACTCTACAACCTTTTGAGCCTGCAGCTACTGCTGAATTGAAATACTTGTCCTGGAAGACTGCTTTTCTGTTGGCTATTACTTCTGCAAGGAGGGTGTCTGAGTTGCAGGCCCTTATGGCAGTAGAGCCCTTTTTGGTTTTCCATAAGGATAGGGTATCATTACGTACTAATCCTTCCTTTATGCCTAAGGTGGTTTCTAGTGTGGCTTTAAACCAAACTATTCATTTGCCTACGTTTTATGCAGACCCTCAAAATAAAGGGGAAAAGATTTTGCACACTTTAGATGTACACAGGCAACTGCGTTATTATTTAAGCAGGACTAAGGATTTTAGGCAGTCTCAGCAGTTGTTTGTTTCTTTTGCTTTGAATTCACAGGGCAAGCCTGTGTCTAAACAAACTATTTCTAGGTGGATTGGCTTTTGCATTGCATTTTGTTATTCCCATCATGGCAAGGAGATTCCAGCTGGGATTAGGCCTCATTCCACTAGGGCTACGGCCACTTCAACAGCATTTCTAAGGGGAGTGGCAACTAAGGATATTTTGGAAGCAGCTACTTGGAGTTCTGTGCATACTTTCTCTAAGCATTATCACCTTCCTATCTACTCTAAGTCTAGGGCTGGTTTTGCCACAGCTGTTTTGCAAGGCATGTTGTCAGCTCCTCCTTCTTTATGATTTGCCAGCCTCCCTTACCTCTGCTTTGGGATTCTACCCAATAGTAAGGACTGCAGCAATGGAAAACGAAGAACATAGTACAGTTTTGTACCTACCATAAATGTAGATGTTCGAGGATTCCATTGCTGCAGTCCAATTTACCCTCCCTCCTTCCCCTCTGTGTTTAGGGGTGGTTATGTAGGTGAGTTTACATGCTTCTATTTTTGTATATATTCTTGTATATATTGTACGTGTTTTTGGTGCAGGTATTTTGGGCCTTGTCTTTTTAGGGTCTTCTGACATCTGGGGCAAGAAAAGACTGAGGATATGACGCCGGTCATGCGCATTAGTACCCTGACGTACTGACGTCAGTCTAAGGCGACATGACCGACGTCAGCCTTATACTCTGGTATTCGGGCTGACTGGACGCGGACTATACCCAATAGTAAGGACTGCAGCAATGGAATCCTCGAACATCTACATTTATGGTAGGTACAAAACTGTACTTTTCCAGCCCCCTCATAAGAGCAACTAACAGGGTCTCTACCCACTTTGCTCCCCACCCTGCCCCCTATTTCCTCCCTCCCCCAGTGGTCCCACCTTTATTACACTCACAAACCCCTCCCATCTTTCCAGTAGCCAACCACAGCACTAACCCAACACTACCTCCTCCATCTTCCCACTACTATCACACCTCCTCAACTAACATGTACAAGCATATCTTACCTATGCTCACAGCATGCACTCTCCTTGCATATCTTACATCATACCAAAGCTCCATCATTCCCCCACTCAACCACTATCACTGTACTACTACTACTCACACCACCACTCGTGTCTCACCCTCACTCAGCTCCTGTCCCACCAACTCAATAAACATCCCTATGCACCCCCCACATATTCTACCAACTATATTACTCAAGCATAAAGCATCCCTACAACTTTACACAGTAACCCTCCCACCATACCTATTACCCAAAGAGCACAATCATAAAGTTTCCCTTATAAACAAACACATTCAAAAACTGAGAAAACTAATAACCTCATGCATATCTAAACTAGCCCTAAGTGGAGATATCCACCCCAACCCTGGCCCTACCATCTCCAACCCCAATCCTCATAATCAGACTAGAAACCACAACTTCTCCCATATTTCAGCCAATAGAAAGCCAAGTGACTTCCTTTTACTAAGCCTAAATATTAGAAGTATATCCAGCAAAGTCCATGAACTCCATGCCACCATAAACTTGTACTCCCCAGATATAGTCATCCTGACAGAAACCTGGCTAAAACCTCACATTACCAGTGAGCAAATACTCCCCACAGGTTATGGCATACTAAGAGTAGACCGGCTAAACAAGAAAGGAGGCGGTGTAGCTATAATATTTAAACAGCATCTAAACATCCAGATCTTAAAATCCTCAGCTCCACAAATAGGCAATGAAGAAATAATATATACCAACCTCAAAATAAACCAAAACAAAACCATCAACATAATTGGATGCCACTTCCCACCTGGCCAAAACATCCCTCCACTAGAAAACCTCCTCAGCTGGGTCTACCCACCATCTCCCCCAAGAAACTATAATTTTAGGTGATTTCAATATTGACTGGCAGTCCTGTTCTGGCAACCATCCAACCCATCATGTAAACTTTCATGGCTTCACCCAACTAGTCCAGTCGCCAACCAGGATAAATAAAAACTCCAGCAAGCACACTACCCTGGACTGGATACTAGTCAGTAAGAGCCCCCAGTCATATATAACAGGCTGCTTATCAGATAGCCTCAGTGATCACTCCCCAACATTCCTACTCAAAAAATACCTATACCAAGCTAAACCTGTCATCTACCGTCAAATACGTAAAAAACTAAACTTTAACCCACTCACATTCATCTCATCCCTCAAAGAATGTAACTGGCATCCTGTAAAGTACCTCAGCCTTGATGACGCAGTTGAATTTTTTAATACTACCTTCCTGAGCATCCTTAATTACCATGCCCCCATAAGACTTTCCAGAATCAAAGCACAACCCTCCCCATGGCTACAGAAAACCACTAAGTCAGAAGTGAAAAACAGGGATAAAGCCTGGGAGCACTGGCACAAAACCAAAACCCCCTCAACTAGACAGAAATTCCTAGAACTATGCAATAGAGTCAAAAAGCTAATAAAACAGGACAAATTCCAATACTACCAGTCTGCCCTAGACTCCACTCAACACAGCCCCAAACAATTCTGGTCCTCCATAAACTCCATCCACCACCCAGGTAAAGTCAGTACCCCTCCTCCTAACATCCCTCACTCCTCAGAAAATATTGCTACCTCATTCAACACACACTTCACACAAACCATACTATCACTAGCTAAACAACACAACCCCCCTCTCCTCCAACCTACACCTTCAACTAGTAATCTCCCCACTGCCTTCTCTTTTTCTCCTGTACCTACCTCCAACATAAAAAAACTCTTAACTAAACTTGAGCCCACCAGATTAGCAGCAGACAACCTCCCAAGTGAATACCTACAAATCGCAGCTGATGCTCTGGCCTACCCAGTATCCATCTTGATTAACCGATCTCTGTCAGAAAGTTACATTCCCACACTGTGGAAAATATCACATATAATTCCCCTCCACAAAGGCGGACCCTCCACAGAACTAACCAATTACCACCCCATAGCTATTCTCTCTCCACTCTCCAAAATACTAGAGAGATGCATACACTCTCAGGTCTCAGACTACCTCCTTACTAACAACCTCCTTTCCAATACTCAGCATGGTTTCCGACCAAACCATAGCACCACCACTGCCTTACTCTCCTTTACTAACACTATCCTTCAGCATAAAAACAATGGCTAACTCTCCTCTGCTACTTTCCTAGACCTATCTAAAGCATTTGACATGGTCCCACACAAACAACTTATCTCTGTCCTCAATAACCTATCCTTCTCACAATCGGTCACCAACTGGTTTCAGAGTTACCTGTCTGACCGCCAACAATCCATTGTATGGCAGAATGACATATCTCCCCAACTACCTGTCTCCATAGGGGTTCCCCAAGGATCCATCCTTGGACCCCTACTCTTCTCTGTTTTCACCAATAATCTAGCCTCTGCCACCAAACATGGTACACTCATACAATGCAGATGACTCAACCATCATCTGCTCAGCCCAGTCCCTACCCAAACTGCAAAAGTCACACAGGAAGCCTTTTCCTCTGTTGAAACTTGGTTATCCGATGCCCAATTAATACTCAACCCAAACAAAACTAAACTACTCATCTTCCAACCCACCAAACATACTCAAAACAACTCTCACTTTAACATCACAGCAAAAGACAACACCACTATATACCCAACTGAACACACCAAATTGCTAGGAGTGGAAATAGACAATAAACTAAAATTTGACATTCACATATCCTTGACCATAAAAAAGTCCACAATAAACTAGGAGCGCTATACAGAAATAAGCAACTTCTCACCAAAGCAGCAAAGATTTCAATAGCAAATTCCCACCTTATCTCCACCCTACTTTATGCCTGTCCAATATATACCAACCTAAGGCAATGCAATTTAAACACGCTAGAGACCTGCTACAACAAAATGGCCAAATTTGCCACAGGGCCATCCTACCTTAGTCACCACTGTCTCTCACTTGCTGAACTGGGCTGGCTTGAACTCCCTCACCTCCTTCAATGGTATCAACTCTCACTTGCCCACAAACTAGTAAATCATCCACTAAATGTTCCGTCCCTCCAGAATCTACTCCAACCCTATCACACCACCAGACCACTTAAGATCCAGCAACAAAAATCACTTGCAGATCACTAAAGTCAATAACTCTGCTGGTGAAGCACTATTCTCTTGCACCATAGCCAAATTATGGAACTCCCTCCCACCCACAGTTTCCCCCATACCATCATGCACCCACTTCAAAACTTTACTAAAAGCGCACCTAAAAACATGCTGGCTATGCCCTTGCAACTCCCACTCTAATATCACCCTCCCCATCCAACCACTACCTTTCTTTCCACTCCACTAACTACCTTGATTTATAGCAAGCTCAGATGCTCATAAGCCAGTACTTACTTATTATACAGCAGGAACTTCTTCTTGTAACATTTGTTAATGTCTGTTATGTACTTCACAGATAAAGATTCTAGTTGTCTACTGATGTACGATGTTCTTCATCTGTAACTATGTTGTTAAGTAATTGCTGTTTAAATTGTTAATCACTATGTACTCCAATGTAACTACTGTCTGTTTATTTTAATTGTGGAGCTTTTCTCCCCGGGCCTCCGCTGAAAATGGACCTACGTCCAGTCGGACACTCCCGGTCAACAAATATAAATAAATAAATAAATAAATTACAGGGTCCCTGACTCTCATAAATTCCTTTTTAAAAACCCTGCTGCAGACCCTGAAACTATTTCACAGGGTCCCAAAGATGTTAAGGCTTCCGCTGCAAAAAATCCTACCCCCTCAGACAGAGATTCTAGGGCACTGGATAGATGGGGAAAAAAGGTTTACACATCTGCTACCTTGGCTATAAGGGCCTTAAACTGTCAATTTCATATGCTCAAATAGCAACATGTCATGGCATTGCTTAAACAAAAAATGTTATTAAACTCTGAATGTGCAGAAAACAAGGAAATGCAGGATTTATTGCATGCAGCTGAGCAAGTTGGAAAGCATACTTTGCAATGTGGTTTTGATTCTTTGGAGGCCTCCTGCAGGGCCGCAGTTACGGGTTCTGTAATTAGTAGGCATGCTTGGTTAAAGGAACAAAATCTGCCTGATCATGTCAAAGTTGAATTATTAGATGCACCTTTACAGCATGATACTTTGTTTGGTGTTAAGGCAGAAGGAGGTGTTAAAAGAAAATGGAGGACAAAGCTAAATCTATGCAAATTGTCAAAGATTTTTTACAAATACAGCCACCTAGGTTTAGTAGACACTGGCCTACAAAGAATTGGTCCTTTTCTGTGTCAGACAGACCTCAAAGGGGCAGATCCAGACGTCCTAGAGGCAGATCCCAGGCGCAAGGTTCCTACAGGTCAAAGCAATGGGGTGCTTCTACCTCCAAAGTTGGAGAAGACAAATCAAAACCTTACAGGAAACAGTCCTAATGACTTCCCCTGCCTGCACCAAGCACTTATCTCCTGGCAGCACCCTTAGGGGGAATATTAGCACTCTTTTCTCAAAATTGGCACATTATAACCCAGGACAAGTGGGTTCTAAATATCGTGTCATAAGGATACAAGTTCCATTTCCATACCCTGCCAAAGGCAAACGGCTGGCCAGATCTGCCAAAAGATCAATTGGCAGAGGCACAAAAACAAGTCTCAACCCTCATGGATATGGGGGCCATTCAACAAGTACCCACTCGACTGTTCTTGGTACCCAGAAAGGACAAGGCCTGGAGACCAATACTGGACCTATCTATTCTGAACACGTTCCTGGATATACCAAAATTCAAGATGTTGACTTTGCAGCAGCTTCTGCCCATGCTGGGCAAGGACGCTTGGCTGGTGACTCTAGACCTAAAAGAGGCATACCTGCATGTACCAGTCAGACAATTATGCAGAAGATACCTCAGATTCAAGGCTGGCTCAATGCTCTACCAATTCTGTGCACTGCCCTTTGGCTTATTTACTGTGCCCAGGGTCTTTACAAAGTGCCTGGCACCAGTAATTGCATTTTGCAGACAAAGAGGAATACAAATATATCCTTACTTGGATGAATGTCTAATTCAAGAAGAGAACAAGGACATTCTTCTACAGCATCTGGCATTTGTGAAAAGACTTCTAACATGCCTAGGGTACACAGTCAATGAAAAGAAATCAAAACTAGTACCCTCTCAAGAGATAATATTCCTGGGTGCAAGCTTAAATACAACTGCCCAGATGGCTTATCTCATGCCAGACAAACAAAGGCAACTGACTACCTATTTCAAAATGTTGGCAACAAAGGCCTAGTTATCTGCAAGAAAAATTCTGCAGGCTTTGGGCTTCATGGCATCCTGCATCCTACTAATTCCATATGCATGACTGCATATGAGGAAACGTCAATGGTACCTAAAAAGTGTTTGGTCTCAACATTGCCACAGCCTGGAAACAATGATTACTCTCATTCCCTGCCTACAACAAGAGTTTTTATGGTGGGCAAAGGCTTGTCACCAAAACAAGGAACAGCCATTCACATTACCCCCAGCCAGGCAGACACTAACAACGGATGCATCGGATTATGCCTGGGGGGCCCACATGGCAGGAAGATGCATTCAGGGCACATGGTCCTCAACCCAAATGCATCTACATATCAATCAAAAAGAGATGCTGGCTGTTCAGAATGCCCTGACAGCCTTCAAGGACCTACTTCATCCGAGACAACTACTGATAAAGACAGACAGCACCACGGTCATGTGGTATATAAACAAGCAGGGAGGCACGCATTCTTACCCCTTTGCAGACTAGCCATGACTTTGTGGGACACAGCATTAACTTACCAAGTACATCTGCAGGCACAATTCCTGCCAGGAAGGAAAAATACTCTGGCAGACGAACTAAGCAGAAACCTCATGGATCCCCACGAGTGGCAGCTGGATCCACAAGTCTTCAGCATGATAACAAGGAAATGGGGATGCTCGGACATAGATCTATTTGCCTCCCCTCACAACTACCAACTAAAAAGATTCTGCACAAGGACTTATCACAGACAAGCATGCAGTGTGGACACCCTATCTTTCAGCTGGAAAAACTAATCAGTATATGCCTTTCCCTCACTGCCTCTCCTCCCCAAGGTACTCCTAAAGGTCAGACAGGAGAAGCCAAAAATGATACTGATTGCCCCAGACTGGTCCCGCCAGTACTGGTTTCCAATCCTAAAGAACTTCTCAATGCCCAGCTTGGACCTTACCTCAAATACCTCATCTACTGTCCCAGCAAAACAATCAGATCCTGCACAGCCAACTCAGGACTTTAAACCTGGCAGCATGGTGAATAATGTAATCATACAAAACACACCTCTCAGTAAAGCTGTGATGGATGTCATTTTGGAGGCCAGAAGGCCTAGTACAAGAAAATCTTATGCTGGAAAATGGAAGGGATTCTGTGCTTGGAACCAGGCACAAGGAACTGATACAGCTGTGCCAGATATTCCTCAGATATTGCAATAGTTAACTGAGATGCTGGGCAAAGGCCTATCTTTTTCATCTATTAAAATTCATGCCTCTGCCATTTCGGCTCATTATAATACAGAGCAACCAATCTTTTCTCATCCCTTATTAAAACAGTACCTCAGAGGAGCCAAAAATGTAAGGCCTCCAAGGAGATCACCAATGCCTGCATGGGACCTCAACTATGTCTTGGAAAATCTCACCCTGCCTCCTTTTGAGCCAGCTGCTACTGCTGATATAAAGTTTTTATCTTGGAAAACAGCTCAGCTCCTAGCAATAACTTCTGCAAGACAAGTTTCAGAGCTACAGGCACTCATCTCTGTGGAGCATTTTATCATTTTTTATCCAGACAGGGTCTCACTGAGGACAAACCCAACATTTATGCCTAAGGTGCTGTCCAGTGTGGCTCTTAACCAAACTATTCATCTGCCAACTTTTTATCCAAATCCACAGAACAAGGTGGAGAATTCTGCATTCTTTGGACATACACAGACAGCTTAGATTCTACTTGGACAGAACCAAAGTTTTCAGAAAGACAGAGCAATTACTAGTGGCATATGCTGCAGGATCACAAGGAAAGGCTATCTCGAAGCAGACTATTTCAAAGTGGATAGGCCACTGCATTCGTTTCTGCTACTTACACTATGGCAAGCCAGTGCCTAAGGGCATTAGGCTACATTCAACCAGAGCTGCAGCCACTTCAGCAGCCTTTCTCAGGGGAGTACCAACTAAGGACATTTTAGAGGCTGCTGCTTGGAGGTCAGTGCACACCTTTACAAAGCACTATCATCTGCCACTCTACTCTAAATCCAGGGCAGGCTTTGCCACTGCAGTTCTGCAGGGCCTCATAGCCACTCCTAATGCTGTTTAGCTCCAGCCTCCCATCCATAGCTTTGGGACTGTACCCAAATGTAATGACTGCAACAGTGAAACACGAAGAACATAGTACAGTTGTGTACACTTACCGTAAATGTAGATGTTCGAGTGTATTCACTGTTGCAGTCCAGGTTACCCACCCGCCATCCCCCTTTCTTCTGATGGAACCTATCTTTCCTTCTCTGATTTATACAACCTATGTGGTGTATTTGCTTGTAGATGAAGGTAAAGTTTATATTGGTGCATGTATTTATATATATATATATATATATATATATATATATATATATATATATATATGTATATATATAAATTTTGGCTACCCTTTTAGGGGGCACCTGACATCTGGGGCAAGAAAAACTAAAGAAAATGGCGTTGGCCGCATCTTTTATACCCCTGACGACCTGACGTCAGGGAAGGGGCGACAGTAGCTGACACAGGACCCAAGACTTTGGAATTCAGGCTGACTGAGGGCAACCTGCCAGCAGGATTACCCAAATGTAATGACTGCAACAGTGAATACACTCGAACATCTACATTTATGGTAAGTGTACACAACTGTACTGTACTATACTGTGACTTTAAAATGCTTGTGTATTTAAACCAAGAAGAAATGGAATGTAATTACACATTGAGGATGCCAGAGGGTGAAACCGGATGCCGGTCTGTGTTTTTTTCATTAGTTCCACTGCTGAGAGATGGTGTAACAAGTAAAAAAATATAGAGCTATTTTAGATCATTTAAAAGTGTCTCTGAACTCGTTTCTTTGCCTGTATTAGGCATTTTATTGCTGGAAGCTTTGCTGGGTTGAGTGCTGATATACTTTTTTGGTGTTGTGTTTATAAACTGAAGCACCCGTGCTAACATACACATACTGTTTGTCTTCTAATATGGCTGATCATAAAGAGAGAGAAAAACAAAAGTCTGGATTTGAGAGAGAAAAACAAAAGTCTGGATTTAAGAAATGCCCGAAGTGTGGGCAGAAAATGTCTATAACTGATTTGCATGTCAGTTGTGTGTACTGTTTGGGGGCAGTCCATCTTCAGGAGGACTGTTCCATTTGTTACTCCTTTAGTAGCAGAGTATTGCTGGAACACAGGAAAAAAATGGTAGACAGGGGTTTGTTAAAACCAGATTTCCAGGAATCGGACAAGGCTGACCAGACTTCAAAATCGTCAAAGGGCTCAAAGTCTTCTAAAGCTTCTTCAGAGCCGAAGTCGTCAGCTCCAAGCCTTGCTGAGAAGGTGTGATCGCCGGTTCCGCAGTCTTCACAACCGAGCACCGAGCTTGTTTTTCGGAGCTGATCCCCATTATTGGAACCGGTCTCCGAAACTTTGAACTCACCCATTTTCCAGTCGGTGGCTTCTTCGATACCTTCGACTCATTCTTCGAGGACCCTCTCTGATGTGGATGTGGACCCGAGTGGTGCAGAGGCTTCTCAAGAATCTGGCACTAGCCAAATTATTGGCTTCGACCCAACCGGTTTCGGAGCTGAAGACTATTTTACCTGTTGTGTCTACTCCTCCTCCGAGCCAGGCCTTCAGAGCCAGGAGAGGTGGAACTGATTATAGTGGAACCTTCAGACCCGAGGCCTGTTCCAATGCCATCGGCTCTGTCAACTCAGACTACTACTGTGCCATTCAAGGAGTCTGGGAGTTGACACTCTCTGGTTGGCTCTGGAGGGGAGAGTCGAACCGATGGGTTGGTTCCAACCCTCCCTCTCGGAGCTTCAGCACGGATGAGCTCGGCTCCTTCCTCTGGGTCAGAGCCCACTGTGTCGGCACTGGGGAAGATGCCATCTTCTTCAGAACTGCCTACTTCCTTGCATCTGAGCAGTGGAGCCTTTGATGCCATGAGGAGGGTTATGTCTTCCAAGACTCCTACGTCATCAGGGCCTTCCTCCTCCTCCCCTAAAGTACAGCTTTCTACCTCTACATCACAGGTCCCTGTAAAGCGTCGAGACCCAGAGCCTCAGGTAGCCCCATTGGGTGACCCATGTTCTACTGAGACCTCACCAGAAGCTCCCACTGATGAGGTTCCCAGGAAGAAGCTTTGCAAGAGGAGGCATTTAGACTCCCCACAGGAGTCCATCACATCAGACACCGATTTATAGAAGTCAGAAGGTCCCCACGGTCCCCCTCTGAGGATATCTCCTTTGCTGATATCCTTGAAGTCCTGACACAGAGGGGTGACTGGCAGTCCGTTAGCCCTACTGATGATGAATCGGTGCTTCTGAATGCATTTGGGTCTCAACCCTCCACCTCCTGGGTGACTCCACCCTTTGATGAACTAATGGAGTTGGTTGCTCGAAGGGCGTGGGAGTCTCCTGATACTATGGAACCTGTCTCTCAGAGACCCAACAAGTTTATTACATCACCTCAAGACAAAATGCTCCTTAGCAAGGGAGTGCCGGTTGATGCCATGGTGGTGGCAGTGGCCACCAAGAAAGAGATGTCTCAAACGTCTTCTACTGTCCACCCTCTTAATAGAGATTCCAGGATTATGGACAGGTATGGGAAATTCATTTTTAGTTCAGTGACTTTTGCTATGCGATCGCTCAAATATGTGACACATTTTAACCGTCTTCAAAGAGATCTCCTAAAAGATCTTGGAGATGCTCTACAGGGTAGTACAGCTGAAGGAGTTCCTGATAAGGTGACATCCCAGCTCAATACCCTTAATTCCATAGTTAACTCGTCCATGCGACTTATTTCTTATGCAGCCGATGGTTCGAGTCAGGCAGCGGGTTCAGCAATAGCTCTTCGGAGACATTCCTAGATGCACTTATGCTCCTTTGCGGAAGCCTTCAAGTCTTCCTTCATTAATACCCCATTTGATAGCTCATCCCTTTTCAGGCCTAAAGTCAAGGAGACCCTTACTAGTTGTGAACAAGATGGAAAGACTATCTGCCGTAGGAGTCCATTTTTCCACCCCTACTAGACCTTACCCCAAAGGGCAAAAGGGAGGAAAAATGTGGTTACAGAAGTCCCAAGGAACTTTACAGAACACCCATAGTGAACCCCCCCTCCAGGGGCAGAGGAGGGGATAATAATGGAAGATGCCATCCAGGCGGCAGAAGGGGTCTGCAAAACCAGGGCGACAGGGATCAATTCTTTGGCAAGCCCTACCAGTGCTCCTGAAAGGAGGCCCAACTGTCCTACTCTGGAGGCAGTCGGGGGTCGCTTGTCTTTGTATCCAGATGCCTGGCTAGAAATTACAAAAGATTCTTGGGTACAAAGAGTTGTTACCAGAGGTTATGTCATTCCATTCTCAGAACCCCCCCCCCCCGTATGAAGGAAAATCCCAGACGTTCCACCCAGTCTCTGGGATCAAGCAGCCATAGAAATTCAAAGGCTGCAGAAAAAGAGAGTCATCCAGCCAGTCCCAACAGACCAAATAGGATCCAGAACCTACTCCAGATTCTTTTTAGTTCCAAAGAAGACAGGGAACTGGAGGCCCATCTTGCACCTCAGCAGATTCAACACCTTTGTAAAGAAGGAGAAGTTCTGGATGGTCATGCTTCAATCGATTCTTCCATTTCTAGGAACGGGTGATTGGATGTGCTCTATAGATCTCAAGGATGTGAACTATCACATCAAAATGACCAGACCATCCAGAGATCTCTTGCGTTTCCGTCTGGGAGCCAGTCACTATCAGTTCCAAGCACTGCCCTTTGGTCTCACGACAGCCCCCAGAGTGTTTACCAAATGCATGACAGTGGTTACGGCTCACTTGAGGCATCTAGGATTCTGAGTGTTTCCGTAGCTGGACGACTGGCTCCTCACCACCACCTCCAGGCATCAACTACTTCAGTCCATGGATCACACTCTCAATCTGTGCTCTCAGTTAGGAATAACTATAAATTTTGACAAGTCTGCATTGTCACCATCGCAGTGTATCTCCTTTATCAGAGCAGACTTAGACACCACCACCGCCATGGTAAAATTGCCACTGGACAGAATGGTCACTGTTCAACAACAGGTATCAGACAGTCTGACAAGCAAAAAAGTACCAGCCTCTCAAGTGTTGAAACTACTAGGTACTATGGAAGCAATGCTCATAGCAGGTCCTCTGGGGCGTATGCACATGGGAATACTTCAGTGGTTACTCTTCACCCAGTGGTCTTGCCAATAACTTCCGATGTCATTCTTGATAATGATTGCAGATTCATGCAGATAGGACCTTCAGTGGTGGCTGACCAGCCATCATGTAACAGTAGATCACCCATTTGTTCTTCCCCCGCCATCAGCCACGGTGACCACGGATGCTTCTCTGATAGGGTGAGGGGGGCTTTTTCAGGGAAGAACAACCCAAGGCACCTTGTCAGAGGCAGTCACAGTTGCACATCAATGTTCTGGAGATGAGAGCGGTACTTTTAGCTTTGCAGTATTTCCACGACTCTCTACCTCTGGGGACGATTGTGTTCCAGACTGACAATATGTCTGTGGTCTGGTATATCAACAAACAAGGGGGAACCAAGTCCAACCCCTTATGTCGAGAGGCCCTGAGAGTTTGGCAGTGGGCTGTATCCACCGGGCACTTTCTGATAGCAAAGCAAATCCTGGGGAAATCCAACGTGATCGCAGACAAACTGAGCAGAGCCATTCTGATGCCACACGAGTGGTCCCTCAAAGACGAAGTTGCAGAGTTGATTTTCCGTAGATGGGGCCAGCCGTTCTGTGACCTGTTTGCATCCCCTCTGAATGCCAAATGCAGAAGCTACTTTGCCCTGAATCCCCCACCAGGGGACAGCCCATGGGATTCGCTCATACACGATTGGCCCCTGGGACTCCTATATGCCTTTCCACCAATTCCCCTGATTCTGAAATTCTTGCAGAAAGCCAAAGCCCTGGGCAGGACTGTAATTCTAATAGCCCTGTTTTGGCCTCAACAGATTTGGTTTCCCTTCCTTCGACTCTGCCAACTAGAGGAACCTTGGATTCTGGACCCATTTCCAGGTCTACTGACACATTCGTCAGGGGCTCTTCATCCTTCTCTTCATTCCCTCAGATTGGCAGCTTGGCTGCTCCAATTTCCAACTTAGCCAGGTCACACAATTTTTCCTTGGAGGTACAGCATATCCTTGTATCCTGCCATAAAGCTTCCACCAGAAAGTTGTAAGCCAGCAAATGGAAGCAATTTGCTTTCTGGGCTTTGCAAAATAATATTGGCCCGTACGTTGCCCCAGTTGCTAGCATTTTAGAATTCCTGACTAAACTTTTTAAGGAAGGTGCTGCAGCTGCCACCATACGAGTTCAGTTGGCTGCAATTTCAATTTTTCACCTTGGACCGGAAGGTTCTAACCTAATGTCTCTCAGATTATGTAGGGCCTTCTTAAAAGGTACCATACATCTTAGACCACCAGTTAGGCAACCTTTTACCCCCTGGAATCTGAATTATCACAGATTCTTCTTCTTCCTTTTGAGCCTGCATCATCCTACCAACTAAAATTTCTGTCTTGGAAAACTATCTTCTTGGTAGCCATTGCATCAGCATGTAGAATGTCTGAATGTCAGGCCTTATCTATCAAAACCCATATTTGATTTTTCACCCCGACAGAGTGTCACTGAGGACTAACCCTTCCTTCCTTCCAAAGGTATGTTCGGAGGCGAATCTGAACCAAACTATTGAACTCCCAACTTTCTTCACTAATCATTCTAACTAAGATGGAGTATATGTTGCATAAACTTGATGTTCACAGGCAATTAAGATTCTATTTGGACAGTACAAAAGAATTTAGAAAATCAGAACAACTTTTTGTTTATCATGCTGACACCTAGAAAGGGCTACCAGTATCGAAAGTTACTCTTTCCAAATGGTTGACTGATTGCATAAAATTCAAATATTCCTCCGTGAATCAACCATTAGGAAATAGCATGCAAGCACATTCCACTAGGGCTGTTTCTACTTCTTCAGCTTATATGGCTAGGCTGCCTTTAGACACTATATGCGCAGCTGCCACTTGGTCTAAGCCTCATACCTTCATCATGCATTACAAAGTAGGTAGGGCCTTCAGGAACAAGGCTTCCTTTGGTTCCACTGTCCCCAGGAATATACTCCCGTGAGCCATCCAGGATGAATGGTGCTTGGGACGCTACCCATGTTTAAGAATGAACAGCAAGATTGAACAACTTCACATAAAGAAGTTAAGTATTTACCATAACGTTCCATGTGAGTTGTTCATCTCGCATTCATTCTTACATTCCCACCAGTCTTCCCCTTCCAGGCTTCTCAAAGAACGAGTAAGACATTTTGCGGTCTGGTGGGTCTTGTTCTAGGGATGTTCTTTGTGTTTCACTGTTGCAGTCATTACATTTGGGTTATCTGCTTGCAGGTAGCCCTCAGTCAGCATGATTAACAAAGTCTTGGGTCCTGCTTCGGTTGCTGTCCCTTCTTCCATGACGTCAGGTCATCGGGGGTATAAAACATGCAGCCAACACCATTACATCAGTCTTTCTTGCCATGCGGTGCCTGAAGCAGAAGCAGTTCGCAAGTGCCAGTCGGCCGACTCCTGAAATTTTAATTTTTGAGTTTCAGAACCAAAGTCTTCAACTAAAGCGAAGTACCCCATTGGGGAAACTTTTTCTTGCTCCTTACCGATGTCAGTAAAAGTTAATAATTGCATTACTTGTGCAAAGCAAATACCTCATAAAGATTTTTATTCATACTGTATTCCTTGCCTAGGCCCTGACCACGACTTACCTTGCTGCCGGTTTTGTGCTTTATTTAATCAGCGCACTATCCGTCGTCGGTATATTTTCGCCTCTAAATATTTCGGTTCTCAGTTTAATTATCCAGAAATGTTATCGGTTAGCCATCCGACTACCGGGATTCTGAAAAAACGCAAAGATAAAGACAGAGACAGGCCGCCGAGGTCCAAAACTGCCGACGACGCTTCTCCTAAGCCAGTTGCCAGTTCGCCGGTACTCAGTGAGGCGCTTTCGCAGCCCGTGATACCCGCTACTTCTGATTCGCAGGCCTCTACTGAGACCCATTCGGAGTCCGGTATGCCGCGAGATGCTTCAACTATGGAACCCATGGATGTCTGTACCTTGGATGGGTCCGGAGCCGCTGTGCAGGCACCGGCTTCTGAGGGTGTATTCAGGCCTATGGACTTGCATATTAAACTGATGCCTCCTTCTTTACTTAGGCCTAAATCTCGATCCATGTCTAAAAAACTGACGCCCAGGCTCTAAAAAACAAATGATAAGAATGGCTGAAGATCTAATGACTCTAATCAGGGGTAGCCAACCCCCCCCCCCCCACCCTTCTAAGAGGCCTAGGACTGAAGTTGACTATGAATCTTCTGATCAAGATTCTGTTTTTTCTGACTCTTCTGATGATCTGGATTTGCCCTTACCTACTTATGAGGATTCTGATGCAGAGGACTCTATTCCCTCTGCTTCCCCTCCTGAGGATTTTTCTTTTGGGGAAACCTTACATATACTCTAAGGGAGCATTTCCACTGGGAAAGTCAGGATTTTTCTGATTCCAAAAAAAGGCTTAGGGATTTCCTTCTCCTACCTCAGCATATAGGCCTTTAGCTATTCCTCCTGTACTAGACATTGTTGATGATGCTTTCTTGGAATCTAGTTTGGCCCCTGATTCCCTGCCTCCTGCTCCCAGAAAACCTGACAGATACTACAGGGTCCCCCGAGTCCCACAAGTTCCTTTTCAAAAATCCTATTGCAGATCCAGAGACTATTTCACAGGGGCCCAAGGGCATTAAGGCTTCTACTGCTAAAAATCCTACCCCTTCTAATAGAGATTCCAGGGCACTGGATAGATGGGGTAAGAAGGTTTACACTTCTGCAACCTTGGCCATTAGGGCTTTAAACTGCCAGTTTCATATGTTAAAATATCAGCAGCATGTTATTGGACATCTTAAACAGAAAATTATGTTGATTCCTGTGTGGAAAATAAAAAAATTACAGGATTTAATACATTCTGCCGAACAAGTTAGAAAACATACTTTGCAATGTGGTTTTGATTTATTAGAGGCCTCTTGCAGGGCTGCTATTACTGGGTCTGTGCTCAGAAGGCATGCTTGGCTTAAGGAGCAATCTTTGCCTGATCATGTTAAAGCTAAATTGTTGGATGCTCCTTTAAATCAAGACCGCCTGTTTGGCAAGAAGGCTGAAGAAGTTCTTAAAAAGATGGAATATAAAGCTAAATCTATGCAAACTGTTAAAGATTTTTTTACACATTCAGCCCCCTAGATTTAGTAGGCACCGGCCCTCTAAGAATTGGTCCTTTCCGGCCCTTCCAGGTCTTCTCAAGCCAAACCCAGACACATCAAAAACCCCAGGTTTCAGTCCCAGGGGACTCACAGAACTAAGCAGTGGGGAGCCTCCACTTCCAAGACCGGGAATAATAAGACTCCCCTCTATGGTAAACTGTCTCAATGACTTCCTTTAAAAATTTCCAAGCACTTATCAACTGACTGCCCCTTTGGGGGGAAAGATTGCTCTTCATGCAAAGAATTGGGAACTCATTACCCAGGACAAATGGGTTTTAAATATAGTGTCCCAAGGATACAGATTTCACTTCCACACATTGCCAACACCAAGAGGGTAGCCACACCTACGCCCAAATCAGTGGGCAGAGGCCTAAAAACAAGTACTTTCTCTCTTAAGCATGGGGGCTATTCAGCTGGTACCAGAAGAGGAAAAGGGACAAGGTTTCTACTCAAGACTTTTCCTGGTACCCAGAAAAGACAATTCATGGCATCCTATCCTGGACCTGTCTACTCAAAACACCTTTTTGGAGATTCCAAAATTCAATATGCTGACTCTTCACCAATTACTTCCTATGCTAGGCAAAGATGCCTGGTTGGCAACACTAGATTTAAAAGAAGCATACCTGCACATCCCAATCAGGGAATCTTGCAGAAGATACCTACGCTTCAAAGCAGGCTACACACACTATCAGTTATCTGCACTGCCTTTGGCTTATCTACTGCGCCCAGGGTATTCACAAAGTGCCTAGCTCCAGTTATTGCATTTTGCAGGCAAAGAAATATTCAAATATACCCATACCTGGCCGATTGTCTAATTCTGGCAGAAAGCCAGGACATACTTTAGAATCATCTGGCCTTTGTAAAAAGGGATCTAACTTGTCTGGGGTACACCATAAATGAAAAGAAATCACACCTGGTACCCTGTCAACAAGTTATATTCCTGGGAGCAAGCTTGAATACAACTTCCCAGATGGCTTACCTCAAGCCAGAAAAGCAAATTCATTTGACAACCTACTTCAAACAAGTGGCCACAAAAACCCTGCTATCTGCAAGACAAATGCTGCAAGCCTTTGGGGTTCATGGCCTCCTGCATTCTTCTAATTCCATATGCAAGACTGCATATGAGGAAACTACAGTGGTATCTAAAAAGCCTATGGTGTCAACATTCTCAAGACCTAGAAACAATGATTCCTGTCATACCTTGCCTATGCCTATAGTTCCTTTGGTGGGTAGAGGCCTGCCACCAAAACAAGGGACTACCTTTCACACCACCCCCTGCCACCCAAACCTTAACAACAGATGCATCAGACTATGCATGGGGGTGGGGGCTCACCTGGCAGGGAAGTGCATTCATGGCAAATGGAACCCAAGTCAAATGCACCTGCATATCAATCAAAAAGAAATGTTAGCTGTACAGAATGATCTGACAGCCTTCAAGGACCACATTCTTCCAGGACAACTAATGGTAAAGATGGACAACACCACTGTTATGTGGTACATAAACAAGCAGGGGGGTACACATTTTTACCCACTCTGCAGACTAACCATGGCATTGTGGAACACAGCCTTGAGCTACCAAGTGCACCTACAAGCTCAATTCCTGCCAGGAAAATTAAATACACTGGCTTTTGGACTAAGCAGAAACTTCATGGACCCACACGAGTGGAAACTGGAACCAAGGATTTTCAACATGTTGACAAGCAAATGAGGGAGCCCAGATATAGACCTGTTTGACTATCCCCAGAACTACCAATTGGACAAATTTTGCATAAGGACTCACCACAAACAAGCCTGGAAAGTGGATGCTCTGTCCTTCAGCTGGAAAAACTTATCAGTCTATGCCTTCCCCCCCTCTGCCTCTGCTCTCCAAAGTACTACTAAAAATCAAACAGGACAAACCAAGGATGATTTTGATTGCTCCAGACTGGCCGCACCAAGACTGGTACTCCCTCCTGCGCAGTGTGTCATGGTTATTTCCATGGCACCTGCCCCAGACTCCTTCCCTGCTGTCTCAGCAGGAGAACCAGATTCCGCACCCTCAGCTTCCAACACTGAACCTTGCAGCCCGGCTAATTACTTAATCTCTCCTTTACCATCCCACAGCAAACCTGTGATGCATATCATTTTAGAGGAAAGGAGGCCTAGTACTAGAAAATCTTATGCTGAAAAATGGAAAAGATTCTGTGCATGGAACCAATCTCAAGGGATGAGCACAGCAGCGTCCAATTTTCCTCAGATTTTACAATACTTAACTGAGATGCTTCACAAGGGACTGTCTTTTTCCTCCATTAAAATCCACGCCTCAGCCATTTCATCTCATTATAACACAGAACCTCCCCTCTTCTCTCATCCACTGCTCAAGCAGTTCCTCAGAGGGGCCAAAAATTTAAGACCACCCAGGAGAGCTCCAACCCCAGCCTGGGACCATAACTTTGTCTTGGAGAAACTCACTCTACCTCCTTTTGAGCCAGCTGCTACTGCAGACTTAAAATTTCTTTCTTGGAAAACAGCTTTCCTTTTAGCAATGACTTCAGCTAGAAGGGTATCTGAATTACAGGCCCTTATGGCAGTGGAGCCTTTCATAATTTTTCATGCAGACAGGGTGTCCGTCAGAACCAATCCATCATTCATGCCAAAGGTGGTATCCAGTGTGGCTCTTAATCAGTCCATTAATTTGCCAACCTTCTTTCCCAATCCACAGAATAAAGGGGAATAGATACTGCATTCCTTAGATGTGCACAGACAACTTAGATTCTACTTGGACAGGACTAAACCTCAAAGGAAGTCTGAACAACTGCTGGTGGCATTTGCTGCAGGGGCAGAGGGGAAGGCTATTTCAAAGCAAACCATTTCTAAATGGATAAGCCATTGCATTCATTTCTGCTATAAGCACCATGGAAAACCTATCCCCCAGGGGATCAAACCTCACTCCACCAGGGCTGCATCTACCTCTACAGCCTTTCTCAGAGGCGTCCCTACCAGGGACATCCTAGAAGCTGCTACCTGGAGTTCTGTACATACTTTCACCAAGCATTATCATTTGCCAATTTTCTGCAAATCCAGAGCTGGCTTTGCCAGTGCAGTCTTGCAGGGCCTTATAGCTGGCCCTAATGCTATCTAAATTCCTCCTCCCAACCATAGCTTTGGGAGTCTACCCAAATGTAATGACTGCAACAGTGAAACACAAAGAACATAGTACAGTTGTGTACACTTACCATAAATATAGATGTTCGAGTGTATTCACTGTTGCAGTCCTGGTTACCCTCTCTCCAGCCCCCTAACTTCTTTTGGCTATACCTCTACTTTCGTTTACTATGCTTAAAAGCCTTTTTGGTGTATTTGCTTTTTTGTTAACTTGCTATAATAAGATCTCTAAATTTGCAACTAAATCTAAAAACTCTACTCACCACTGCCTTTCCCTACAATCTCTAAACTGGCTAGAACTCTCTAACCACCTAGATTATCTCCAACTAACTTCCGCTCACAAATTAATATTCTACCCAGATAAATGCCCAGCCTTAACAAACATCCTTCCCCTATACATCCCAAATAGATCTCTGAGATCTGAACACCGAAATGTAATCTCTATCCACAAACCCAAACGTCCTGCAGACCAGCTCCTTCTCTCTTTCTCTCTAGGCACAAACTGGAGCTCCCTATCTCCTTTACTTAGGACCATACCAAACTCTGACTCCTTCAAGTCCAAACTTTTCTCTTACCTGTCTTCTAAACGGAAATGTTCCTGCTCTCACCCTACATAAATTCTAGGAAATTTTCTCCTTTGAGCTCTCTATACTCCTTTCTCCATGCTCCCTCAAACAAATATTTTTCTATTCTCCTAAAACAAACCTAAGCTACACTCTCTGTTTGGGAAATGTCTCTCTTGACTCCAAGTATGTAAATATTGTAAATAACATGTAAACTCAGAGCCTTGTAGTATAGACAGTTGAATCCTGCTGCCCTCAATGAAAACTCCTGTGAATTATGTTCTCTACTATCTTTAACTGTGTTTTAAAAGTATATTTTTTTATGTATTTGCTTTTCTTACTGTATGAATTTTATAATTGTAACTTTACCTTCAACATTATGTAACCTTTTTTGTATCATATTGCTTATGGAGCTTTTCTCCCCGGGCTGCTGCCCTGAATGAAAACTCCTGTAAATTGTGCTCCCTACTATCTTCAACTGTGTTTTAGAAGTATATTTTTATTCATTTGCTTTTCTTACTGTATAAATGTTAAAATTGTAACTTTTTTTTTCAACATTATGTAACCTCTATTGTATCATATTGCTTATGGAGCTTTTCTCCCCGGGCCTCCACTGAAAATGGGCACTTTCTGGCCCAGTGGACTCCCCCGGTAATCAAACCGAAATAAATAAATAAATAAATAAATTGTTGGAGGTAATTCTTTGTGCTTGTATATTTAATTGCTTCCCATTAGGGGGGCACCTGACATCTGGGGCAAGAAAAACTGATGTAATGGTGTTGGCTGCATGTTTTATACCCCTGACGACCCGACATCATGGAAGAAGGGACAGCAACCGATGCAGGACCCAAGACTTTGTTAATCAATCTGACTGAGGGAAACCTGCCAGCAGATTACCCAAATGTAATGACTGCAACAGTGAATACACTCGAACATCTACATTTATGGTAAGTGTACACAACTGTACTTTTATTACTCCGGCTGGAGTACTGCTTATGTGTTTATTATGTTATACAGCTTGGGATCAGCAAACTAGATCTGAGGTGAGACAGAGAGCATCATGAGATAGGGGCTTGGCCTCGAGCTACTCTAAAACCTCGAGCTTGTGAAAGCGGCCGTCTCGGAGCCAAGAGATCGGCTCCGAACCCATGTGTAAGAATGAAGGCTAAATGAACAACTCACATGGAACATTATGGTAAATACATAACTTCTTTTTTTTACCTATACTATTCTCTTTTTAATACTTTTCGACCCATTTTTTACCCATACCATGGTTGAAAATGATATATTACCCCTAATTTATTGATCTGTTTTACATTTTGTTACTAGAAAAGTCCGACTGGACACAAGTCCTTTTCAGCGGAGGCCCAGGGAGAAAAGCTCCACATATAGCATAGATTAATAAGTACAATTTCATAGGTACAGAAGAATAACACTATACATTTTACAACAAATGAAATTAGGATAGCACTTTAAACTGTACAACAACTAAAGTAGGATGAAAAGTGGTACACTGTACAGGTTCAAAGAAGAAACATCTTAAACTGTGCAATTAAAATAAGATTCATTATGATATAGTACTATAAAGTATACACCAAGTATCTATACTTAGAGGAAGCAGTAACAGTAGAGAGGGAGAGAGAGATATGAGGAATGAGACTTGCAAGATAAACCTCTCCTTGACCTCTCCAAAGCATTTGACATGGTGTCACATTCCTTATTACTAGACTCCCTGACACCCCTATCCTTTGCCCCTTCCGCTATAGCCTGGTTTAAAAGCTATCTGTCAAATAGGCAACACTCTGTCCAATGGCAAAGTGTACTATCCCCCTTACTCCCAACTACCATAGTTGTACCACTGGCTCCATATTAGGCTCACTTCTTTTCTCCATTTTTACCAATAATCTCCATACCACCACACAGCATGCTTCACTTATACAATACGCTGACGATTCAACTCGTCTCTTCAGCTCCATCACTACCCTCCCTACAACAACTCACCCAGGAATACTTTAGCTCTGTGGAAAGTTGGATCACTCAGATCCAACTTATCCTAAACCCTAATAAATCCAAATTACTAATTTGCACCCCCAACAAAACCATTTCCACCCCTCTATCTTTCACTATCTCCTCCAAAAATGGCACTATTATCTCTCCCTCTGACCATACCAAACTTCTAGGCTTTGAAATTGATAAAAATCTACACTTCGACGTCCACATTTCACAAACTATGAAAAAAAGTCCATAAAAAATGGGAACACTTTATAGGCACAGGAAATCCCTCTCGAAACAAGCACGGATTACCCTAGCCCAAACTCACCTCTTGTCTGCCCTAATGTATGCTGCTCCAATTCTTACCCAGCTTAGAAAACTTGATCTTGCCAGACTCGAATCATGTTATAATAAAATAGCCAAGTTTGCAAATAACTCCATCTTTAGAACCCACCATTGCCAGGCTCTAAGGGAACTGCAATGACTGGAACTTTTCCAGGTACTTAACCTATCACCAGTTAGTCATTGCCTACAATGTGGTAGCACATCCAGAGAAAAACCCTGCACTAGGCCAACTTCTCGCCCACTGTAATACAAATTGTCCTCTCCGATCATTCAACAAACCCCTCCTCTGTATCTCTAGGGCTAACAATACTGCAGGAAAAGCACTGTTCTCCCACTCCATAGCTAGAACCTGGAATAATCTCCCTCCTGCACTGATTTCTGCCCCTGCCTCTTCTCACTTTAAAAACTCACTTAGAACACACTTGAAGAATAAGTGGCTATGCCCATGTATTACATAAGTCCTGAAAATTACTCCACTTATATACCTCACTTCCTAATATACCTACTGTAATATATACTACAGTCTAGGTCTTCTCCTAATGCTGACTGAATTTGTATACTTATTCTGTTATTAACCATGTGTAACTATTTTTTCCTCTGTGTGTGTGTTTGTGTGTGTGTGTGTGTGTGTGTGTGTGTGTGTGTGTGTGTGTGTATATATATATATATATATATATATATATATATATATATCTATATATATATCTATGTATATATATATATATATATATATCTTCTGCTGTATACTGTATTTTAACATATTGTTTGAAAATTCTCTGTATACTGTATTTTAACATATTTTGTAAAATTTTACTTACTGTGGAGCTTTTCTCCCCAGGCCTCTGCTGAAAATGGACCTGTGTCCAGTCATAAATGTAAAATAAATAAAATAAAGAGAAGTCTACTGCATGAAAAAAGGGAGGAGTGTTTACCTTGGGTGAGAAGAAAGAGATTGGGTTAGACTAGCTTAGGGAGTCACAGTTACAAATTAGAATAACTCAGTATCATATCATAGATAAATTGCAGGTACAGATGTGTAGAATAAAGCATTTAGAAGCTATCTGTAGGGCAGTCCTGGTAAATTTTCTGTTACCCATCGATAGGTTCATGTTATGCCTGAATATGGACAAGGTTGAGTTTTGTTTTATGTTGACTGGGGAGTCTGTTCCAGAGCAGTAGCTATCCTCTCTGAGATTTACCTGTCCCTTTAAACCATTCTGTTTACGTTGCAGAAGTTTCGTTTCTTGGAACGAGTATTTCTGATTCCATTTGACTTGCGGATTTGTAGTAGGCCCATTAGTATTGGTTTGGAGGATGCTCTGTATGCTAGATACAGGTCACTTAGCAGTCTGTAGGATACAGAGTGTAGTGAGAGGGATTTGAGGCAGTCCATGTAGGACATATTGTTTAGGCCGTGTATGCTTTTAGTGCATTGTCTTTGTGGACATTCCAGGTGTTGCATGGTTTGGAAAGATACATGCCAAAGGGAGTGTTATACTCTGTGATTGGCCTAGTGAGGGCTAAGTAGAGAGAGAGACAATGGCATCTTTAGATCTGCACAATGTAGAAGGAATTTCTTAAAACAATGGACACTTTGATCAAAGGGTAGGTAACTGTCCACGTAAGTTCCCAAGTCCTGAACAATTACATCATCTCTCAGGAGTGTATTGCCAATGTAGTAGTTCCCAGGGGTAATCTACTTTGCTAAGGATACAGTCATGTATTTTTGGCATTTAGTTTCAGTCCATGATTTTGGCTTCAGTTTGTTTGGGACAAACCTTAAAGCAAGATGGCTGAGTCATTTGAGGAGTCTGTCATCTGCAAACCCGATTCTAAAACATCCTTTTGGTATTTACCTTTACTTCAGAGAAGCAGATGCCATAGTGGAGAGGCCCCAGAACTGAATCCTGGTGGACGTGACTGTTCTGTTTGTGTTTAGTCTTTTTTTTTTTGGACTGCAGGTAGCCTTGCATTAATTATCAGGTACTGTGTGATGTAAAGTCAGCAGTTCTGCTCAACCTTTAAGAGATTAGCCTCTACTGGTAATTGTATTGCTCAGACATTTGCAGTGTCTGAGCAGCATCTACTCAAAGGAGAAGTTAGCTTTGTTGGGTTGTATAATTGATATGACTCTGACTGCTATGTTGTAATCCAGATTATAAATGTTGTAAGGCATTCATAACATCTATTGTAGCCAAGCTGTAAGTTTGTTCATTTCAATTTGCAGAGGTTACAGATGGTTTTCTTTTTTTTAATTAAATTAATGCATTTTATGTTGCACCATTAGTTGCATTCACTTAGAGTGTAATGGATTGCATTATAATACTTGGGAGTGCAGTACAACAGACACACTTGAAAATGCAAGGCTGAATAACAGTAATGCAAAACTAAATAAAACAGTGTAGTTCACAACACAAAAATTTAACAAAAACCAAAAGTACATGCTTTCATGTATACATTAAACAGTATACATTTGTCATACATTAAAATACCTTTCACATAACCATACTTAAAATACAATTGAAACAATATGATAAATAATTAATGGTGTAAACACTGATTTTAAAATGAGTTTTAAAGCCCCCAAGTATCATTTGTACCTGGAAAGTGAATTGCATTATATTAATCCACTCATATTCTTTACACACTGTTCTTGTAACATCATCTCACCTAATGTCTTATTCAACAACCTGCAATACACACAACTTAAAGTACTGTTCTTTGTTCATCTAATTAACATGCTTAATGTTTAGCAAGGCATTACTTAAGTCATGTGTCCTAATGTCATGCTGATGTTCAATAATGCAATCTTTAAAACTCTGTTGGTCCTAACCACATAAAATTCAAGACACTGCCAGACATATAGCCAGATAAACCACATTAATGGTTTCACAATTTTTTTTTCAGTAACAGGGTGTTCAAACGATTCAGTAATTGTAATGCATTTACAAAAAAAATTCTTATTACAAGGAAACACCTGTTCTACAGTCAGATGCATGTTGTACAGATGGTTTCTTGTATCATAATTTCTTACTTTAAGTTCAGTTTATTTTTAAAAACAAACCTGGGTGTTTCACCCACTAACTTCACATCATCTGTTGTGTAGTGAGAATCAAATTTGCTTATTATATTCATTACTGTTTTGATTCTGCTCCGCGGTGGTGGTGCTGCGGTAGCGTTGTCGCCTCACAGTAAGACACTGACCGGTTCGACTCTCAGCTAGAGCGTCTTCTGTGTGGAGACATGCGTGAATGGGCATACCTTCGTTGAAAGTTGTGCGTTAGGGCTGGCAACTCAGCATGTAAAAATCAACTGCTAATCATTAGCGGACCGGAGTTCTGCTGTGGCGACCCCTAACCAGGAAAAGCCTAAAGATGTAACAACTGTTTTGATTCTGCTGCCTGTTTCATGATCATGGCAGGGAAGGGAGACATCTCTGTAATGCTAGTTAGACAGGATGTCAGAAACCATAAAATAAGAGATTTAGGGCTCCTGATTACATTCTGCTGTTTCAAGTGGTCACATCTTCCTTATTGAACACCAGCCATTTGTTCCACAGACATTTACCATTTTTGGATCCTTGCCACAATCTCTCTCTCACAAATGCAAGGCAAGTCCCCAAGACCATCTCCCAAAACTGGTTCAGACTGACTTAGAACATCTTCCAGTTTATACATTGCCTGCAAACAAATCCAGAACAGTTGTCTCTTTCTAGAATTACCCCACCAGAAGAGAAAAAGGGAACCAATACTGTGATGGATTTACTGCACATCAATAAGTCAAATGGCATAAAAAAAATGTTTGTTGAGGGATCTAAGCTTCTGCAAGATCAAAAGAATGGTTGGGAGGAGACAGATGTATCTCACAGAGGATACCGCTTCTCTGGAATAAATTCCATATCCACTTACAACAAAGCTCATCCCTGTCCATATTCAAAAGCAACTTAGATCTATGGATGGGAAATAAGGCAGGACTGTCCCTGTACTACTAATGGACACAGACAGCTCCTGAATACTTTATCCCATGCATGGCTACCCTCAAATTATCTATGGTATGATCCCACTTATTGTCAATAAAAATAATATATAATTATCAACCATGGGATGAGTAAAGCAAAGATGTTTCTTCCTTTAAAAAAAAAAAGGGCAGGAATTGAATAATTTATGTAATGCTGCTTAGGATTAATGATGTATAGCAATATATGTGAAGTATAATGTTTGTTATGTTATGCTCATTTTTATACGAATGTAAATTTGCCTGTGTCACAACATTCAGTAAAGGTGTTTGGAAAAAAAAACATGGTAAGAGTAAAGTCAGTCCAACACCAAATGGGATAGGTTAATTCAAGCACTTTGGCTCAGCTTAAAATGGCCAGTAAGGGTCGATAGCCTAGTACTTACCTATGAACCATCTCGCAAGAGGTAGTCAGACTTGGATACAGCTTTTAATACAGATCTCTTTCCATCTGTCTTATTTAATATTGACAGTGAAGACACCCTTTTCTCAGGCTTAGCCCCTGAAAACATTTCATTTTGTAATCTCTTCAATTGATGAAGGAACTTTTTAAATGGGAAGCCATGGAGGTCTTAAATTTATTTTTATTTATTTATTTATTTATTTATTTATTTTATTTTTTTTTTATTTTACATTTGTTGACCGGGATAGTCCGACTGGATGCATGTCCATTTTCAGCAGAGGCCCGGGGAGAAAAGCTCCAAAGGTAAGCAGATACAGCATTACATAATACCAGCATTACATATTACAAACAGACTATTTACAGAGATTACATAAGTAAGCAAGTTAAACAAGTTCCACAGGTTACAGTTAATCCTGAGCACAAGTCAGGATTAAATTAAATTACACAGTAAACTGGTTAACAGATTTTTACACATTCGAGTTAGCCAGGCTTGACACATTGACATAGCCAGTTAAGTGACAAATGTTGTCTGAGTCTAGTTTTAAATTGACCTAAGGTGGAAAGTAAGGTAATATCAGCTGGAAGAGAGTTCCAGGATCTACTTACAGAGTTTGCAAAGAGAGAATCACTGGCTGTGTTATTAATTTTGCTAGCCTGAATTAGTAGTTTGTTAGAGGATCGAAGCGGTCTAGGATTGTTATAGGGGGTGATAATATTTTTAAGTGCAGGAGTATTGTCCGGATTATAGAGGATTTTATAGGCCATAATCAGTTGGTTATACTGGATTAGGCTAGGTAGTTCAAGCCAACCAAGCTGATTTAGATTGATGCAATGGTGTGTCCTGAACGGCAGCCCAGTGGCAAACCTGGCAATGTGGTTGTAGCAAATTGAGAGTTTGTTAAGGACAGTCTTGTTCAAATTCGAGAGTAGAGGGGATGCATACAGAAGGGTTGAAAGAAGGTGAGAGCGAGCTATGGCAATTTTAGCTGGAGGGGTTAGGAAGGCTTTTATTCTGTAAAGTGACCCTAGTTTTTTATTGATGGTTTCGATAGTTTGGTTAACATGTAGGTCAAATTTGAGATTATTGTCTATGATGACACCTAATAGTTTTGTAGATGGGTCAGGGGAGATTATTGTGCCATCATTTGATTTTATGGTAAAGGTGAAAGTGGTAGACCTACGTGTTGGTGAAAATAACAGCATTTTAGTTTTTTGGGATTTAGGATCAGACGATGTTCAGAAAGCCAGTTTTCTATTTTATTAAAGGTGGTCTGGGTAGCTGACCATAACTCTACTGGAGACGTGGCTGAGCAAATCAGAGTAGAGTCATCAGCATATTGGATACAGCTGACTTTTGGGATGACAGTATAAAGGTCGTTAATGAAGATGGAGAACAGCAAGGGCCCTAGTATAGAGCCTTGTGGTACTCCGAGGGTGTTAGGTAGAAGGTTAGAGAGTTTGTTCTGCCAGAGGACAGCCTGCTGTCGACCATTCAGGTAGGATTGAAACCATTGGAGGGCTCCAGTATCTAGACAGAATGTTTGCAGGGTGTGGATTAAAAGTTGGTGATCAACCATATCGAATGCCTTGGAAAGATCCAAAAAGAGGGCTGAGGATATATAATTATTGTTGCGATTATGGTTTATGGTGTTAGTAAAGGCTAGGAGGGCTAAAGTAGTGCTGTGATGAGGACGGAAGCCATGCTGAGTGTCTGTCATAAGGCGATTTTGGATTAGGTGGTGCATGAATTGTCTATGAATACATTTTTCCATAATCTTTGCAAGTGGAGAGAGTATAGTTATTGGCCTATAATTGTTGAATTCAGTAGAGCTGCCTCCTTTGTGAAGTGGGATTACATAGGATATTTTCCAGATGGTGGGAATTTTAGCTTCTACTATGGTTCGATTGATTAGTATTGAGACAGGGTAAGCAATAGCATCAGCTGATTTTTGTAGATACTCGGCAGGGAGTTGATCAGCAGAAAGTGTAGTGGGTTTTAATTTTTTGATCAAGGTACGGATAAGTGAAGTGGCGACTGGTTGGAAGCTGAATGCAAGTAGGTTTCTAGGGGTGCTACTTTCAGGACCAGAGGAGCTAGGAGGTAGTTGGCTAGCTAAGGCTTGAATTGTCTCAGTAAAGAATTGGTTAAAACTATCAGAAACATCTTCAGGGGTTTTATCAATAGTAGCAGCAGGGATTGGGGTTGAAGTTTGTCCAGGATGAAGTAGATTATTTAAACTTGCCCAAAACTTCTGAGGGTTATTTTGATTTACTGTCTGTAAATTACAGTAGTATTGTTTTTTGTCTTGTAAAATTGATTTTTTGGTTTCGTTCCTGGATTGCCTGTATTTAATGTGATCTTGAGGGTCTTTAGAAGAACGCCATAAAGCCCATGCTTTGTTTCTAAGGTTAATTTTGAGTTTAGACTCTATAGAAAGCCATGGTGCAGTTTTTGCCTTGGTTCTCTTTGAACGAACAGGTGCGTGCAAATCAAGGATCTCAAGGAATTTGTTGTTAAAGTATGCTACTGCTTCCTCTAAGGGGAGGTGTTTTAGAATAGACCAATTACATGAGTTTAGTTCTTATTGGAATTTGGCAGGGTCAAAGTTTTTATTGTTTCTAACCTTTCTGAGTAGGGGTTGTTGGGAATTAATGGTTTTGTGCTTAATTACATATGTGAGAAGGTGATCGCTTAGGCCATTAAGGAGGGTACCAGAGGTGTACAGTTGGGGGTGACTGTTTATGAGTACCCAGTCAAGTATACTTTCTTTTTGGTTGGTTTTACCTATCCCGGTAGGGGTGGATATGATTTGTGTAAATGCATGCAGGTTAATATGGGTGGTTGGGGATTCTAAGGAACAGGTGCCCCAGTCTATGTTAAAGTCTCCAAATAGTAGGGTTTCTTGGGGGTAGTGACATGGTAACCAGTGCAGGATATCTTCAAATGTAGATATATTCTTACCTGGGGGAATGTACATACAGATGATATTAATGCATTTATTTTTATTAAGTTGCAATTTGGTGGCAAGAATCTCAGAGTTATTAATCTGAGGAGGTTGTATTACATCTATGGTGACATTCAACTCAGATTTATAGAGTACAGCTACCCCACCCCCTTCCTCAAGCACGATCCAGCCTGTGTATGTTGTACCCAGGTGGTAACACTTCATTGTCTTTAGTGTTAGGTTTTAGCCAGGTTTCAGATAAACAGAGAATCTCAGGGAGTGGACATCCAGAAGTGCATGCAATTCATGTACCTTGTTATTAATGCTTCTAATATTGAGATGACAGACTAGGAGAAAGTTAGTTGGCCTATAAATTGTAGGTTTGTAGCTTAGATTACAAGTAGAGGGGGTATGTGTATCTGAAGTGAGTGGGCCAGGGTTGGGGTGAATATCACCACCAAGTATTAGGTTGAGTCTATACTTGGTGATGAACTTCAGGAATTTGTTTATTAGTCTGTGGTAGTGTTTGGATCTGGAGCTAATGTGCCTGGGGTTGAGATGTTGATAGACTGAACAAGATGTTGGATAGGATCTGGTACTGTAAGTATGGTTGAAGGTGGAAGGATTTGCAGCTGGGGTGATAGTATGGCCTTTTGGGACCTGAAATCCCATAAGAAACTGGTTTTCATACAAGGTAAGGAGGTATGATGTGAACAAGAGGGGTGTGAACAAGAGGGGTAGTAAAGAGGAGTATATCATTATATGTGATTCAGCTAGTGTGTGAAGGAACTGTTTTACCTGGTGATGCAACACCAGAAGATAGAGTGGTGAGGTAAAGGTACTGGAAGGGGGGATGGGAGAATGCCAGATGAAAGCTAATAGGTGCTATTAAATGTAGGTAGTAGAATAGGGGTGGGTGGAATTATCCCAGATGAAAGCAGATAGGATCTAGAAAGTGGGGGAGTGGCTATAGTACTATAAATTTAGAGGTACTGGGGGTGGGAGGGAATTGGGGGCAGGGAGGGGAGCGAAGAGAGCCCAAGTGTAGCGAGGGCGAACGTAGCGGGTCTATTGCAGTTTACAAGGTTTCCTAAGGTGTCCTAAAGCTATAAGGTAAGTATTACAGCTCTAATGTTTAAATCCCTAGAAAAGATGCATAGACCTTCTGGATTTTGACCGTCCAAAGCCTTTTGTTATTTTTGCAGGTCCTGAAGTCTTACCGGATGCCTTCCCTGCTTCGACCCTTTAACCAGACTCTCAATCCACTGCTCCAAGGAGGCCTGCTCACTTCTCTGGAGTACAGGATCATTTTTTAAATACCTTTATACGAACCTACTTTGACAGATACAGCAGTGGTGGCCCTGAATCAGTTCTAGGTGGTTCCATGATTGTTATGCTTCGCAGTGACTGGAAGACATTGGACTGATTTGGGAAGTAGGTTTACACATCTACAGTCCCACCCTTCAAAGCCCTTCAGGCAGACACAATTGAGTATCGAGGTAAACAACTGAATGCAGGGCATTAGGGGATATCACTTATATTACCCTGACGGTGAAATTAGTCAGCCTTGCCTAGTCACATTCATGTGAAAAGGATATTGTTGATGTAGAATCCAGAGATTCTAATGTAGGTCAACTGTAAGGAAAAAAGCATGCTGAAGATTAAGCCATTTCCACAGGATGTGCAATTGCAAACTCTTCAAGGCACCTGTAGATAATGAGCTACTTGTTGGGTCCCTGTCTCAAGAGATTTTCTCAAAACTGGAAGAGAAGTCAAACATTATGGATTCATTTAAGCAACCCTTCCACACACCTATACCAAAATGCATTGGAAACTGCCTTTCAAAATATTAGCAATGCTTTCAACATTAAGGTAAAGGAAAACAGTTAAAATGTGAAAAGGGCTTTCAGAAAAGAATGCAGCAAATTGGTCAAAAAATGAAGTCCAGAGGCGCTGTGGTGAGGAGCAGTAGTGACTATGTTACAGTTCTCCCTCCATTTCAACAAAAAACACATGCCAGCCTTCAAATACCCTTATCCATTTAAAAAAAATAGAAAGTCATAGGACTTCGGCATGTGGTACCACAGGGATATAAACTGGAGTTTCTGTTGCTTACAAAATTTTGTTTGATCCCTGTAGTGCTGAAGTGTCAAAGGCATCTGGTAGGAGAACGCTTGAAGGATTTGCTTTTGCAAGAATCTAGAGACAGTGCATAAAGGCTATGCCTAGTGCTAAGAAGGTATGACATTTGGAGACCCATCCTAGATCTTTCAAAGTTAAACAAATTGGTACTTGGATATTATCACAACCACATTTTTGTGGTTTTGAAATGTGCATACCTCCACAGATATGACTGCATGACCCAGTGCAAAATGTCATTCTTACTCCTTGGTACTTACCCAAACATTTACATGACTTTTACGAAGAGGAACAATTTCAAAAATCCTCTTCTAGTTTTGTGTGCATTAGACACACACGTTTCAGGGATCATGGCTGCTATCCAACTGTTGCTTGCATTACTTTCACTTTGTACTTTGCAATTGCCAGACAAGCAAAACACAGACACGGAGAAATTACTGTAGGTAAACTGCAGTATTTTTAACCGATGTTCAAACGAACCACAGCATTCTTACTGATTTCACATGAGGGTGCATGATGTTGACAGCTGATTTTGTGCTCAGTTTTAACTGAGAAACTTGGTAGCACTGATGTGTCTTGCTTTGTGAAGGGGGTATGTTCTGATAAAGAGATGTTGTGGTACAGTGATATTTGATTTTCTTCATGGTGTAAAGATGTGGATTACTCATTCTGTGGTACCCAAGCAAATGAATCACAATAGTGTGACAACATGTGCTGCCACGACAAAGAAATGTGCAGCAGGCAGACTTGAAATAACAAACACTGTGAATGAAGTGCACACACAAACATGAGCAGTATGTTTTCTAAATTTTATTCACTACATAAAAAACAGGGTTGTGGTGGGTTGTGGTACAACAACAGACATTACATAACATTTATACACCATTAATGACCCAATTGCATGATCATGAAGCAAATGGTCTGGCCATTAAAAATGTGGTTGTGATAATACTTAAGTACCAACACATTTTAGAAGTGCCAGTGTTCAAAATAACTGATGTTTCATGCTCTTCTGCCCCTACCTTTTCCTTAGACCCTTAAAAATGTCTGTCTACATATTTCTATACACTGGAACTTTGTGCTTCCTCAGGTCTGAAATGGGGGATCACTTCACCAATTTTCTACTTTGCCCTTTGAACTAGGTGCTGCTCTCCGGGTCTTTACCCACACCTGGCTCCAAAAGTGGTCTTTGATATTCTGAGCAACATACAAGAACTGGCTGTTGTAATACATGTAGGACAGTTGTAATTTGTATTAAAGCAAAGTATATTTATGACAAGCACTGGATGAAAAAAAATGTAGAAATATGCAAACAATGGGGCATCTTGCAGACAACCGTACAACTTAGTCACACAGATGGGTAGATAAGTAGGTATGCACATGAGTCTGGTTTCTTGTTAGAAAACCAGTAAAACTGGAGAAGCTGTGTATTTACTGCAGAAACAAAGACAACTATTCAAATCACATTGCATGCTTACAATAACAGTGCAGTTTTAATATACTTGTGAAATTCCACAGGTGCATTTTTGTAATAACGTGGAAATTATTATTTATTTACATTTGGTTACTGGGAAAGACCAACTTGACATAAAACCTCTTCAGTAGTGGCAGAGGGAGAAAAGCTCCAAATAAAAGAACTACAACACAAATGCAATTTACAATATTGCATGTCAGTTATTCCTTTGCCAAAAGTCCAGTAATGTACAGAGCTGGGGAAAACATTAGCATCTGTGTGAGAGAGGATGGGAGCAACAGGGATATTAGCATTTAACTACTGCATTATGCACTTACTGTTTTCCAGCAACACAGTGATGTGTATATTTGAGTGTATAGGCATCTGTCTGAACAAGTCACCTGAAACAGCTTGAAAATGGAAAAAAAGATTCTTTAGAAAAATTATGGGTTGGAAAACTTACACGACTTGTAAAGGCTTCAGAAATTCTTGTCATATAATGTTTCTTATAAGTCACTTAGCAGTGACCCTTCCCCGACCTATAGGGCAGTATTTGATCTAGTTCTTAAGAGTCTCTGCCTGGAATGTACTACTGGAGAGCTAACACCAGATCCAGGAATTTAAAAATAGAGAAATGCGTGGTTGATGGAATGCAGTCCACCTTCAAAGTTTAGGAAGTAAGCTTCCCCTTACAGTCTCAACAAGTCAGTCATTAAGTTATTGTAAAATAATGTTAGTATGTGTCTGTCAGGCAGAGAATATTACTTTGGCTTTATCTCTGAGACAAGTTTCTTAAACACTAGTAGAGTCATAAGCTGGGTAGCTGAACTTGGGAACTTATAAACTTATACTAGACTAAAATACTTATTTCTTCATTATAGAATAACAGCAGTATTACAGCACGCATGACTTAGGTGTTTCTAAGTTGATCATTAAAATGTACATATATGCATTCGACTATATAAGCAGTAAGTTAGAGCAGCGAACTGTAAGTGAATGTGCAAGGTGAACTTTGAGAAATGTTTTAACAGATGTGTAGACTCCAGGTCGTACAGTCATGGGTAAGAATGGTGGGAAAGTTTAAGCAGACACATAGCTAAGGTGGGGGTAAATGGGGCAGCTTCCCTTAGTACCCAGATGTGAGAAGAAGTGATAGGACTGGTAAGAAATACAAGGCTATTCATCCTAAGGCATGTGTATCTTGTCAATAACCACCTTTAGGGTCTGTCAGCCTTTTCAAGGAGAGAAAGGCATAATGCCAGTTTGTCAGTACTGAGCACCAACATTCAGAAATAAAAAAATGATATTACATTTATATTCCGATGTGCTGTTATCTGTAGCAAGCCGCTTGTTACATTTTTCAAAGGACCGACACCTTTCTTTTTCCCTCAACTTAAAACTGTGCAGGATCGGGGAATGATGCGAAATAGATAGCTATAACTGGTTTTAAGAGGGAAGTTTTGCTTTGTAGAAGAGTTGGTGAATTTGGACAGCAGGCTACAAATAGCAGTGTTAGCCTCAAAATTGTTCATAGATTTTGCTGTGCCTGGGACAAAATTAAACTTTTTGTGTAGATTAAATCAGCTGTAACTGTGAACAGAGATGATGTACAGAAGATGTGAAACCTAATATGAATAATTGATCCAAAGTCCGATAAGTTCAGCACAGAATATGTCATGTTTTTTCTTCATCTTGGTGTGCATTGGCATTTGGCAAAGTTTGGTCATAATACACTGTATCAGTAAAATAGTATTTAGACCAACTACTACACAGACAGGGACTAAAGGCTGGAAGTGTCTCAATTTACAAAAACAATAAATGCTTCTCCATGTTGAAATCACCAAAGGCAAATCCCATATCACTTTGTTGCAAGCTGTAGGATACCAATAACATGTATTTAACCTTAGTGGAAATACCATCCAATCCAATACAATATTCATGGACAACTTTCACTAGGTCCAGTGGTGCAAGGTTTGATTCCCTCAGCCCCCACTGCCTCTGTGTGTGTCTGAGCAAGTCACTTAACCAGACACCACTGAGCCTGAAAATGGTCCATGGAGATGAGTGCTCTACAGGAAAACAAATCGAAAATATCCCGCTATTAACTGGGGATCCCATAAAATACCAAACATGCACACTCAGAGCTTCCTGGATTTTGTAAACAAAAACTCGCAGGACAAGATTGTCAGTACACTGTCAAGGGATGCAAACATACTGAATCTGGTCCTCACTAATATGGGAGAGTACTGCACACCTCCTAGTGTAATGTCCTTTCTGACAAGGTCAGACTACCAGTCTTCATTAAAGTAAAAAAAAAAAAAAAGCAACTAACCCTCAAATGTTCATGACCTACACTAAGGCTAACTTCATACAATTAAGTGATAATGTGGCAAAATTTCAAGCCCCCATAAGCCCTGAGAACACTGCTACCTACACAGAACTGTTCACAGAAACCCTATACAAGTATGTTAATAGTTTCATAGAGGGAGTTCTACCCACCCACCAGGAAGAAGTACAGAACAAACACAGTGGAAAGTGCATCGGACACAGATATCCTTCAGAAGGGACTCACGGAAACAGATAGCTGGTGCCAGAGCCATGGCCTGAAGTTAAACGCCAAAAAGTGTATAGTCATACCCTTCGGGAAAAACAAGGTAACCCCAAGCTACCATATAGGCGGCAATCCACTAAGCACAGAAGAGGTTATCAGGGACCTGGGGACCCAGGTTGACAGTGGCCTTTTTTTTGACACTCACGTTGCTAAAGTGGTTAGAAAGACCTTCTACATTGCCCCACCTGATCATGAAGGGATTCACATCCAGATCTAATGAGGTCATTGTTCCCCTGTACTCTTCACTTATCAGACCAATGATCGAGTACAATGCCCCATTCGGGATGTATCTCACCCGACATCTGCAGCAATTGGAGAGACCCCAAAAGTTCCTCACCAAAAGGATAAAGGGACTCCAAAATCTGTCATATGCTGCCAGATTGAAGAAACTCCAGCTCTATTCAGTCGCATACCGTCTGCTCAGAGGTGACATGTGCCTGACATACAAGGCCATGTCCAACCCGGAATTAATGGATATGCTCCACCTCAAAAAATCCAAATCCACCAAAACCACTAGAGCAAGTGACTTAAACCTTAGCACGGATATAAATAGGACGTGCTGGAGGGATAGATTTATCACTCAGAGATTCCCTATGCTGTGGAATAAAATCCCGGTCCATGTGAGGCAGAGTACCTCGCTGGCTCTGTTCAAGAGAAATCTTGACCTGTGGATGGGAGATCGTAGGTTTACCTGAATCATCTCTGTGTCACTGCTGGACAGAGGCACAACAAACTAATGGGCACAGTATTTTTTCATATAAGGGGTGGCGTAAGCCACAAAACTTTGGGCTAGGCTTATAAATGCCTTAGGGCAGATAGCCTAGTATAAACCTATGAACCTAATACAAAAAGGAAGCCACCCTTGTGGAATCAAAACAATCATAAGGTGTTTAACAGAAGGAGGAAAATCATGGCAAAAAGTAGGAGGTGTAGCACTCGGCAGGATAAAAGCACTCGCATCAAATTAAGCAAAAAAAACAGATGAAAAATAGTCTACGAAAGACACATTTTAGGTAAATTTGGCATCCAAGACCAAGGACAACCAAAAGGCATTCTTTAGCTATCTCTGCATCCACAAAAGCAATACACAATTGTGTGCAGAGCTCATTGTAAGTGGAGCCAGAAACCTACTGGCAGATAAATTCATCTCTATATTTACCCTTTTCACCCCCTCAACCTCCCCTCATAAAGTACCATAAAATATAACTCCCCCTATCATCACTAGGGAACAGGTCCTCAATGCTCTCTCTTAAGGCAGACAAACACTGCATCAGTGGGCCTATACAGTATCCTAGGGTGCTTTCTAAATAATATAATGAAAAATAACCTATCAGGCGCTTTGGAAACCTTATTTAACTATAGCCCCCAAACAGGCTTCATGAGTAACGAACGAAGAATAGCAACAGTCATCCCTCTCCAAAAAGGTGAGCCATTTACAGATCCCAAAAGTCTCACTAGTCTCGTATGCCAAGCCATGGAAGTAATCAATAAGGCATAAGAAATCACCGGACACTGACCCCAGTTTGGTTTCGTTAGGGGCAGGTCATGCCTACTCAGCCTGGTGTACATTTTTGAGAAGGTCACCAAAGCAATGGATGAAGGCAAAATGATTCACACTGCCTGCCTTGACACTGGTCAAGGCATTTGACACAATACCCCACTTGCACATTGATGAACTCAAGATTTTAAGTATAAACCCATATGTCACCCAGTGGGTAACCAGCTGGCTCACAGGATACAAGGTTAGAACTGAGGACTCCACCTCTACAAAGAGGCCAGTCACAAGTGGAGTCCCTCAGGATTGGTATTAGCACTGCTCCTTTTTGGCATTTACTTCTTTGAAGTTAAGGCCAATGTCAAGGGCCTCTGGCTCACCAAATTTGCAGACAATTGAAAATTAGGAGCAATCATAGAATCCCTATTTAACACTAATGATGTCCTCCTATTCATATTTTGTAGTGTTCATAACATGGGGTGGAGTCTGCCGTTGGCTGACACGCACGTCCAGCCAGTATACAAAAGTCTAATGCTACTGTAAGGTACGTGCGATGTTGCGCAGAGTAGAGTACTAAATCAGCCATAAAATGATGTCTGGTATAAAGTGGATGTCGGCACATACCAGACCTCAGAACTTTTCTGCCACCAGTCAGATCATCTTCTGTTATTGCTCATCAGACAAGTTTTGAATCCTGTTCAGATAAGTGCCCCATTGAGGTTTTTTCATTATTACCTTTTTGCTACTGTGCTATTTTGTGGTTACATGTCAGGAAGGGCAAGTGTCAATGTAGAAAGCAGATTCCACATAAGGACTCTCACAACCTTTGTCTGTGTTGCCTAGGCCCTGACCATGACCATACTACTTGCTCTATTTCAAGGCCTTTGTCCCCAAGACTGTAACCAGTTAGCTTCTCTGAATTTATACCTCGAAAACTAGTACCTTAAACATCTCACACACAATATGGGAGGTACATCGGGCCCTTCAGCTGAACCACTACCTAAGAAGGCCAAGAAATCTAGGTCTGATATACCCAGTGCTCCCTCTGGCCCAGACATCTCTCCCGAGGAAGATGCTGGCCTGGAGAAAGTTCCGGAGTTGGTAGGCACTCCTTCAATGGGTAGCAGTGTGAAGGCCGTAAAGGACCCTACCAGCACATCCTCCGAGAATACGCAGGTGTCGTCCTCAGCCATAAGGGGGGAACCTCATCTCATTTTAAGTGAAGGCCCGCGTGGTGTTACACAGATCAGTGTAAGCCGACTTCGGGCCCATCCACCTTATGGATGTTCCTAAAAAGAAAAAAACTTAAAAACAAACATGTTTCCCCAGCTCTTCAGGAACAACCAGCAGATTGGCAGGCCTTTTCCCAAGGGCTGTTCACAATGCCTTTATAGCCCTGAGACAGTCCTCGGCTCTCTCCCTCCCTTTTCCTTCCTCTACACCACAAAAGAGGACCTCTAAGGAGCTTTCTTCAGATGAAGAGGACTCTTCTGGGGACAAATCTTTGGCTTTATTCAGCCCAAATTTCTTCCTTCGGATTTGCTTCCCCAGAAGAAGACTCAAATGGCACTGATTCCCTTGGAGAGGATATCTCCTTTGGGGAAACCATTCTTAAAATGAGGGATTTTTTTCAAACAGATTGCTCTCAGGTGTTAGACATTCAAAAAAAGGTACTGTGACCTGTTACAGATGGACTCCCCTTCCCCGTCTGCCATACCTCCTGTTCTGCCAGCCTTCGTGGATGCTTTTGCTGTAGCTTCAAAGTGCCCTGGCTCTCAACCTCCTGCCCCTAAAAGGCCAGATAGGTTTTTATAAAGTGCCAGAGGCATCCAATTTTCTGTTCAGATGTCCCTCCGAAGACCATGCAATCATTTCAGTATCTGGTGACAAGGTCTCCAAGATGCTACCTTCCACTTCCCTGCTCCCCTCTGATAAGGAGAGTAAAGTTATGGAGAGACTAGGTAAGAATGTTTATACATCAGCTGTCCTGGCTTTCAGAGCCATTAATTACCAGACCCATATGGCCAAATATTCCTTGGCGCTCCTCTTGGACACTGGTAAACTGCTTCCTGAGTCTTATCTCCTTTGCTGAGGTTACACAGCATTCCATAAAGTGCACAGTGCAGAGTCGTATATTAGGGCAGATAATATGACATTGCAACTCATGGTCATTCAGTCAAGACTATACAGAAGTAGAGCTCATTAAGTACAAAATTCACAGTGTGCAGCATGTAACTTGTCAAAAAAGAAAAAAAAAGGCAAATAAGCTATATTGTTAATTGATAAACCACACAATTTACTAGGAATATTAATGGGTTCGTGAAAAAAATACTCGATACTTATGGCCTCAAGTGTGTACAGAGCAGTGACAGAAAAGAAATAACTGAAAATGACAATTCATCAAGACCATTTTAAGTCATTTGGTTGAGTGTCACACTGAATGAAAGGGCAATTGGTAAAGAGCTGGTAAAATAAAAATATCTTTTTGTAATTTTTGTATAAAGCTGTGACTTGAGGGTTAGAACTGGAGGCTGAACTGGGATTAGATTTAAGGGTTAAGGGGTGCTGTACACTGCATCGAGGTTAGACGTATTTTTTGGTTGTGCTTTGCCTCAGTGCATTTTACTAACTCTGTTTTCATTGTTGATGTTTTAATTTATGTGGCCTTTATGAAGATTCATTCAGTGAGGTGGTTTTAGACAACTTGACCTGGTGCCAGAGCCATGGCCTGAAGTTAAATGCCAAAAAATGTATAGTCATACCCTTCGGGAAAAACAAGGTAACCCCAAACTACCATATAGGTGGCAATCCATTAAGCACAGAAGAGGTTATCAGGGACCTGGGGACCCAGGTTGACAGTGGCCTTTCTTTTGACACTCACATTGCTAAAGTGGTTAGAAAGACCTTCTACATTGCCCACCTGATTATGAAGGGATTCACATCCAGATCAAGTGAGGTCATTGTTCCCTTGTACTCTTCACTTATTAGACCAATGATCGAGTACAATGCCCCATTCGGGATGTATCTCACCCGACACCTGCAGCAATTGGAGAGACCCCAAAAGTTCCTCACCAAAAGGATAAAGGGACTCCAAAATCTGTCATATGCTGCCAGACTGAAGAAACTCCAGCTCTATTCAGTCGCATACCGCCTGCTCAGAGGTGACCTGTGCCTGACATACAAGGCCATGTCCAACCCGGAATTAATGGACATGCTCCACCTCAAAAATCCAAATCTACCAGATCCACTAGAGCAAGCGACTTAAACCTTAGCACGGATATAAATAGGACATGCTGGAGGGATAGATTTGTCACCCAGAGACTCCCTATGCTGTGGAATAAAATCCCGGTCCATGTGAGGCAGAGCACCTCGCTGGCAGTGTTCAAGAGAAATCTTGACCGGTGGATGGGAGATCGTAGGTTTACCCCGGGAATCATCTCTGTGTCACTGCTGGACAGAGGCACAACAAACTAATGGGCACAGTATTTTTTAACATAAGGGGTGGCGTAAGCCACAAAACTTTGGGCTAGGCTTATAAATGCCTTAGGGCAGATAGCCTAGTATAAACCTATGAACCTATATCCCTGAAACTGGATGAGATACTTACTACCACAGAAAATTGGTATTTGCTTGTCACAGCATTTATATTGAAATTTGTGTCAAAAGGGGTATGTAGAAGCTGCATTCCTTGCTCCCAGTAAAAAAATATGAATTATTTCACATACACAAACATTACACTGTTTAATGTACTGATGTACTGGTATTACTGGTGCATTTTATTGTTTATAGATCCTTCCTGCCATAGTACTTTACTTCTATGACAAAGATCTGGGTATTCAGCTGTGTATTGTTTGGGAACTAGGAAAGTCCAGATATATATAAGCCATTTCAATGAAGGCCTAGGGAGAAGAAGTCCTCACATATTTAGATTTATAAATACTGTAGTCTGAGCATTTTTAAGTGTGAAAGACTTTAGAACAGATGTATGGAGAACTGCATACTCAAAATAAAATGTTAATCCATGTCAGATGTACAATACATAGCACTGCAGTACAAGTATTTATCATGTAGTCATTTGCAGAAAGAAGAAAAAGTATAGCCTTTGTTGCAGTCAGTACTGCATATAATTGTCTCTAAAAGTTCAGGGTTCATATGTGCATTTAGAGGTACGTATAGTGCAGTTTCAGCATTTCAGTGTTAAAAGTGAATCTTGAAGTGGAAAAAAATTGCTGTGTGCATTTCATAACTGTATCTTTTGTGTTTACTGAATAGTCAGTAAACTGAAATTTACAAGTCTGCAATAAGTCAAATAATAAAACAGTTTGGTGATTAAGCACTGAATATCTAATAAGGTATTTTCCTTTACTAACAAAAGCTTTTTGAAGGGCACATGCTTGTGTTCGTCTTCTGTTACAGTCATATTTTATAAATAGCTAAGGACATGTGCCCATATCTTGACACAGAATTCTTTGCATTGTTTTTCAGTTTCTGAGATCCTGTGAGCCAGTCCAGACATGGCAGTATCTGATATCCTTTAGATAGCTACTGTGCCACTTGTTTCGAATTCCAATGACTTTGCTGTGAATGAAACGCTAATGATGACATTCCAGTAGAAGAAACCTTTGCAATACCTTCCTTTTAAAGTTTAACCTTGTAGGTTTGTATTGGGGGACATAAAGAAAATGTGTTTTCTTGTGATACATCCATAGGGTAAATAAATAAATAAGTAAATAAATCAGTAAAAAGTTAACATCACTCATGACAGTCACTTAAACTTTGTTTTGTACTAATATTCAAACCCTGCTGCAGGTTACTAGGATCCTTTGTTTTATTTATTTGTGATGCTTCTGGGAGGGTAAGTAGGCTGAGCAGTTAGCTCATTTATACACAAAATACATTTGTCAGGTAAAAATTTACTTGTAAATAGGTTTCAGTTTATTGTTGCCATAATTCATAATCTGTTCCCTAATAGAAAAGGTGCTAAAATTCATATTGTTTACACATACTATGTTTAATCCCCAATCTAGTGAGGAAAGGTGTTAGCAAACTATGATGATATTGTTGGCTGACTGAAGTTGTGTATTGCTGACTGCTGAATTGTTATAATATCGGTGTGGGGGTTATTCTTACTGTTTTAATTTGCACTGGCCTGTTAGTTTTACCACTGACAACACTGAAGGATTAGAAAGAGTATTATTTAAAGCTGAGTACACTAATGTAAAGGACAGTCTGAAAATTTCAAAAACGTATTCTGCATTGAACAGTGATAGTGTTCCATGCAAAAGACAGAATAATTAACGTGAAGTGTAGTGCTAATAACAGAAGCAGTGCTACTCTGCTTCATTGTTAAAACAGCCCTACATTAGGCTGGCTGGTGTGTCACGAATGCCACATAGTGCCACATGCTTGCATCCTGTAGTCATCTGACGCAAGAATGGCAGAGCAAAGGCTGGAAGGTAGTTCTCTGTGCGTGTGGCAGCAAAGTACCAACTCTGTTTGTCATACAAATAGGGGGAAAACAGCAATCAGAGGGAAACATGCAAGGTAAATAAACATAAGGTATGGAAGAAAGGATGAGGAAGGGCCATTTGCTTTCAGGGAGTAAGCCAATTTTATTCATCTATAGAAAATAAGGGTAAATGGGGATGGCTGTGGATAAGAAAGAGGGAGAAAAGGTAGTTAGCAGGGCTGACAGAAGAATGTAAAACACAAACTGGGATAGACTGGGATGTTAGACCCAAGAAGTTTGGGAGAAGATATAGACATACAGAGAGTGTCCAAGTGGTGATGGAAAGGTTGGACAATGAATAAGGAATAGAGAAAGACATATAAGGGAGGGAAAACATCAGGATGGTGATAAGATAGGACCCTGGTATGTTTAGATACCATGCCAGTCCAGATGGCAACATACCTAGGAATCTGTCTTATGACCTGGTTGCTCTCCTGGTGGTTTGTTGGGTAGGTTCTGCCTCAGCATCCCATTCCTGTATGGCAGATTTATGGACTAGTGGCTTGAAGTGTGGGGCTACTGCATCAGGCCAAGACACTCTGGATCATGTTAGAAGAAGGAGCTTAACCCCACCTCCTGAGAAGTTGCCACAGAAAACACCAATGACCCATTCAGGTTACCTCTAGGAAGGGAACCATTGTCTCCCTTCTGAGGGCCAGCTTGGTGACCACTGGCAACCCAGAGCAGAGGCCTTGGCCAGAGCGGACTAAGGTGTTCATAACCTTACCTCCTTCTATACAACTAGACCAGCAGTAAGATAACACAACAGGAACAAATGATTACACACACACACATGCTGGAAGCACAATTATCGTTATACAGTGGACTGCCACAATTGTCATATATCCCCTACTCCTGGGAGAGTTGTTCCTGCATTCTACACCATTCATCCATGTTAAACTCATTTCTCCACTATTGTAGAACAAATTATGCACTCATAAGTACACACAACTCGCCAAACTAGGCATCATCCCCTATATCGTTAGGTGGGTTGCAAATTGGCTCACAGATAGAACACACAGTGTGAAAGTAGCAGACTCCAAGTCAGACTGCCAACCGGTCATGAGTGAAGTCCCACAGGGATCGGTCCTGGGTCCTCTCCTGTTTGGCATCTACTTCTCAGAAGTCCAGGCCAACACGGAGAGACTCCGGCTGACCAAATTTGCAAATGACTGCAAGCTGGGAGCCATTATTAACTTCCCAAGTGATGCAGACATCCTACAGAAAGGCCTCACTGAGACCAATGACTGGTATCAAAACCATGGCCTTAAGCTTAATGCTAAAAAATGCGTCGCCATCACCTTTGGGAAAAAACTCAGTTCCCACCAATTACCACATCAATGGGCGCCCACTGAACACTGAAGGCATTATAAGAGATCTGGGGACACAGGTTGACAGCAACCTCTCCTTTAACCACCATATTGCCACTGTGGTCAGAAAGTCCTTCTATGTGGCACATCTCATTATCAAGGGTTTTGCATCCAGGAAGAAAGAGGTCATCATTTCTCTCTACTCTTCCCTCATTAGACCAGTCATAGAGTATATTGCCCCATTTGGCATGTACCTCATTAGACATCTGCAACAGCTGGAGAGGCCACAAAAGTACCTCACGAAGAGGATCCTAGGCCTTAAACACATATCCTACACGGACAGACTCAAAAAGCTTCAGCTATTCTGTCTCTCATATCGTCTACTAAGAGGCGATCTTTGCTTGACTTACAAAGCCATGTATGACCCAGCTCTGTTAGAAATGCTACATTTAAAGAAATCCCAATCCCTCAACACCACACACTTCAGAGACCTCAACCTCATTACCACAATCAACAGAACATGCTGGAGGAACAAGTTCATAACCCAGAGACTGCCCATGCTGTGGAATAGACTTCCCATACATGTCAAGCAGAGCACCTTACTGGCCCTCTTCAAGAGAAATTTTGATGAGTGGATGGGAAATAGAAAGTTCACCCTGGGGATCACTCCAGTGGACTTGATAGAGGCACTGGGAACTAACAATGGGCGGCACAATGCCAGACCACTTCTGTGGCTAGGCTTGTAAAGGCCCCAGGGCCATTAGCCTAGTACACACCTATGAACATATAAAACAGATTAGAGAGCAGAAAACAGTAGTAGTGTTAAAAAATAAGAAATAGAAAAGAGAGCAAATAGTGCTTACAGTATATGTCTGGCTGGATGCCCCAAACTCTGTCAGATCAGGTGAGGGTGACAATACTTGACATCACTGCTGTAATGCCAGCACTGCTTACCAGAATGGGGATATCAGTGGCTTCACTTGTCATCCTGGCATCCAGTTTCCACAAGGGGAAATCATACTTTCCCAGCAGGAGTTAATCAAAGTACCTGTGCTGAAAGGGCACCTATAAGTTTACTTTCTTGTTGTGAAAAAATAATGCAGAAGGTTATTTTGGATTAATTATTGTCAGAATTGGACAGACTGGGACTTGAAGCCATATATCAGCATGCATACGCTGAAGATAGATCCATAACCACCTGTAACATGATAACAATATAATGAGAGCTATAAATGAAAAATTGTCCTGATCTGTAATTTATATACACTTCAGTATTTGATAGTCATACACAAAATACTGATCAATGAAGTAGAGCAACTAGGTATTGATGTAATCTTACTTTTAATTATCTTTATTGAATTATAACTTGTATAAATGAAAAGAATATCATTTTGGCATATTCTCAGTTACAAACATTATACATCACGTATAGTCTTCTGTACAGCCATTGTCAGTCAGACATTACATAGCTCACTCAATTTTTGCCTTCCCTTAAACCTCATTCCTCCTCCAGAGGATTATTCTGCACGTATTGTTCCCACAGTTTCCATTTTTTCTATGTAATGTGTTCCTGTCATTTTCCAAAGGTCCCACTTCTAGTTCTATTATCTCTCTTACTATATTCACTACTTCAAATGTAGTTGGTTTAGACTTTAATTCCAATTTTCTAGTAATTGCTTACTTTTTCTTGGCAGACACCAGAGTTCAACTTAGCAAGGCCTTACTATGTCTAGGCAATTCAGATCCTGTATCCCAGCTCAAAAAATAATTTCTGTAGTTGCACCAATTTGCTCACCCAGTATTTTTGACAAGAGTAGCCTATAAGGAATTTTGAAAGCCCACCAACTTATTACACTCCCAAAAACTATGTTCCCAATTACCTCTTTTTTTCAACACACCTCCAATATTTGCAGTCTATCTGAGAAAAAAATGTTTGGAGCTGCCTGGGATATAACACTATACTAACAATTCCAAGCAGAAATCCTAAATCGTCCAGACTTTGTTGCACATTTGGGAGCCCTACATATATCCTGCCTATGTTTCTTTGTGAATTGCTTATCCAGTCTCTCTTCATAATCTTTACTAATTTTTAATTTTCTCTGATCGATTCCTGTGGTTATCATGTAATATTTTATATGCCTACTAATTATCCATTTTTTAACAGTAGCTTCTGTTCTAGATTCTATTAAAAATATCACTGCTGGTCTTTCACTTTATGATTCCACTATCCCTTCTCTTTGCCTATACTCTGAGATCAATCCTTGATAGGGAAGGCGGTCTGTATCCTGTAAGGTATTGATGTAATCTTGATAAGATGGCTCACTCCATGGCTTACAAATAGATCATGGCAAGTGCCCTACAGCAATTGTACAGGTTGAACTTGAGGTTATAGTCAGGGTATCCCACCAGGTTTGCATCAATCTTTTTAATCTGAAGTGTTCTACAGTCATGCAAATGACTTGAAAATGGGTAAACCGATTACAAGTGTTACAGAAAAGGCATGTCTTCAAAAGAACTTGACTAAATTAACCATTTGGGCACATGAAATAACTCACCTATAATAGAGGAAATGTTACAATGGGCTACAATCACCCTGCACCAAGAAACCATCCTGCTAGGCGACCTAAACCTAGACTGGCTAGCTGCAACTCCAACAATCCCTCAAATCATGTCAACTTATTTGGAGGCTCACAATTAATCCAAGAACCCACAGGAGTTGACAAAAAATCAAAAAAACACTCCATTCTTGACTGGACTTTAATCTCCCCAAAGAAAGTTATCTTGGGCCACCTACCTGATGTACTGAGTGACCACTGCCCCACATTCCTCCTTTGTAGACAGGTAAACATGCCCAAACCTATACTGTATAAGGAAACTAGTGATGAGCACAAGGTAGATCCACAGACTCTTAACAGCATGATACAACAAAGTAACTGGCAACCAATACAAACTCTAGCATTAGACCAGGCAGTTGAATATTTCAATAATACTTTTATGAATGCTCTAAATATACTAGCTCCCATCAGGAAACGTAGAACTAAAGTTAACTATACCCCTTAGCTAAATAGGACAACAAAATCCTTACTAAAAGCCAGAGACAATGCCTGGAAGAGCTGGAAAAAGAATAACACCAGCCAAGATAAACAAAAAATGTTAACAACTTCGTAATCAGGCCAAAAAACAAACAAAACTGGATAAACAAAAACTACTTCCGAGGAACCCAAAACAAACATTCCAAACCCCCCCCCCAAAAAAAATTCTGTCAGGCTATCAATTCCCTTCTAAAACCCGGCAAAACTACCACCGTAGCTCTCAACACCAATAATGATAATGACAGCATAGCTTCTCAATTTAACCATCACTTCACAGAATCTATTCTCTATCTACCCAGTTATCCAACAATAACTCTATATTCACCCCAAATATAGATCACAATAATATACCCACTTTACACTTTCACCCATACCAACATCCACAGTTAAAAAACTACTCTCAAAACTAAAACCCACCACTCTTGCAGCAGATGGTCTACCCACTACTTTCCTAAAATTAGCTGCAGAGTCCCTTGCCTACCATGGCTCAATTCTTATTAACCGCTCCATACAAGAAGCTTACATCCCCCAAGTATGGAAAGTGTCATATATTATTCCCCTACACAAAGATGGCAACTCCTATAAACTATCAAACTACTGCCCCATTACTGTCCTATCTCCCTTTTCCAAGCTCCTGGAGAAATGCATTCACACCCAGGTGATGCACTTCTTAACCTCACATAATCTTCTCTCCCTCACACAGCATGGATTCTGCCCAAACCACAGTACAACTACTGCTCTTCTCTCCTTTACCATCCAGGTTAACCAACTTAGAAACAACAACAACAACTTCGTATCAGCCATATTCTTAGATCTATCTAAAGCATTTGACATGGTCTCCCATAACCTACTTATAGACAACCATGTCCTTTGCCCCCTCCGCTACTTCCTGATTCAGAAACTCTCTCTCTGGCAGAAAACAATCAGTCAAATGGCAAGGTGTACTATTACCTCTACTACCAACTACAATTGGCATTCCACAAGGAGTAATACTGGGTCCTCTACTATTTACCATTTTCACCAACAAACTGCATACCTCCACCTTGCATGCATCACTTCTACAATACGCAGATGACTCAACCCTAATCTGCTCAGACCATCCATAACCACTCTTCAAAAGCTTACCCAAGAATCATTCTGCTCTGTGGAACAATGGATTACTGATAGCCAACTTATTCAAAACCCCAACAAGACCAAATGACTTCTTTTCACCCTCAACAAATCTAAAACAACACTTCCATGTTTATCGTGTTACACTGCTGCAGTCATTACACTTGGGTTATCCTGCCATCAGGCGGTTCCCCAGTTGGCCTGAGTTCCAAAGTCTTGGTCTGGCTTCGGTTGCTGTCACCTCCTCCCTGACGTCAGTGCGACAGGGGTATATAAGATGCAGCCGATGCCATTTTCTTCAGTCTTTCTTGCTGCGCAGTGCCCAAAGCAGAAGCAGCTCGCAAGTGCCGGTCATCCAACTCCCGAGATTTTCATTCCGAATCCAGAATCGAAGTCTTCTAAAAAAGCTGAGTACCCCACTGGGAAACTTTTTCTTGCCTCAGACCGATGTCAGTAAAAGTTAATAACTGTATTTCTTGTGGGAAGCAAATACCTCATAAGGATTTCCACACCTATTGTATTCCATGCCTAGGCCCTGACCACGACTTCACTGGTTATCGGTTTTGTGCTAGGTTTAACAAGCGCACTATTAAATGTCGGTTTGATTTTGCCCGATATTATTTTGGCAAAAAATTCAATTACATCATGCCGTCAGAACTTCTGACGACCGCAATGCATAAAAACCACAAGGACAGGCATCCGAGACCCAAAACTGATGACGAGGCCTCTTCTAGGTCGGTCGCCGGTTCTCCGGTTTTCAGCGAGGCACCTACGCAGCCCCTGACGACCACTTCCACAGACTGCCTCAGACTCCCACGTGGAGCTGGCTGGGCCTTCGGATGCACTAGGTTTTCAACTTTCGATTCCTTACCCTACAGAGGGAACCGAAGTAGCTGAGCAATCCACAGCTATAGAGGGTGTTTTCAGACCTACCCAGTTAACCATTAAACCCTCTGCTAAGTCTAAGCCCCCCCTTAAAAGCAAAGAAACAGACACAACTCTCTCCAGGACAGGCTTCCATGCCTAAGAAACAAATGCTAAAAATGGCCGAGGGCCTAATCACCCTGATCAGGGGGTCCCATCCCCCTCCTGATAAAAGGCCCAGACAGGATGTAGACTATGAATCTTCCGACCAGGTGTCCATTTCCTCAGACTCTTCCTCGGACCTAGGCCACATGCTAAAATATCAGCAATTTTTGATGTCTCAGTTGAAACAAAAGATGCTTCCAGATTCAGATCCTTCTAATTTTAAAGAAATGCAGGATTTACTGCATGCAGCTGAACAAGTGGGAAAACATACTTTGCAATTGGGGTTTGATTCCTTAGAGGCCTCCTGGAGAGCAGCAGTTACAGGCTCTGTCATTAGAAGGCATGCTTGGTTAAAAGAACATACGTTACCAGATCATGTTAAGGTCAAATTATTGGATGCACCTTTGCAGCGGGATGTGCTGTTTGGAGTTAAGGCAGAGGAGGTATTAAAGAAGATGGAGGATAAGGCAAAATCTATGCAAATGGTGAAAGATTTCTTACAGATTCAGCCTTCTCGTTTTAGCAGAAATTGGCCAACAAAGAATTGGTCCTTTCCAGTCACAGATAGACCTCAAAGGGGCAGATACAGACGTCCAAGAGGTAGAGGTCAGGCACAAGGCCCTTACAGGCCTCGACAATGGGGTACACCAGGCCAGAAAGAAGGGGAAGACAGGCCTCAACCTTATAAAAAGCAGCCTCAATGACTTTCCACTGCAGCTGCCAAACAGCTCTTTCTTGGCAGCCCCCTTAGGAGGAAAACTGGCACTTTTCTATCACAACTGGCATTGCATCACTAAAGACAAATGGGTTCTCAACATTGTATCTCAAGGTTACAGGTTCCACTTTCACATTCTGCCAAGGTTAAAAGGAATGCCAAATCTGCCACCAAATCAATGGGCAGAGGCTCAAAAACAAATTACAGCACTCATGGACATGAGAGCTATTCAAAAGGTACCACTACAGGAACAAAGACAAGGATTTTACTCAAGACTCTTTCTGGTTCCCAGAAAGGACAAAGCCTGGAGACCTATTCTGGACCTTTCTTTACTAAACACTTACCTGGATGTTTCAAAATTCAAAATGTTGACATTACAGCAGCTTCTTCCCATGCTGGGCAAGAAAGCTTGGCTCGTGACTTTGGATTTCAAAGAGGCATACCTGCATGTCCCTATCAGACAAAACTGCAGAAGATACCTCATATTTCTAGCTGGTTCAATGCACTATCAATTCTCTGCACAGCCCTTTGGCTTATCTACTGCGCCCAGGGTCTTCACAAAGTGCCTGGCACCAGTAATTGCATTTTGCAGGCAAAAAGGAATTCAAATTTATCCATACCTGGACGACTGCCTGATTCAAGCATAGAGCAAGGACATTCTACTAAAGCATTTGGCATATGTAAAAAAGTTATTAAGTTGCCCGGGGTACACAGTAAACAAAAAGAAATCAAAACTAGTGCTAATATTCCTGGGTGCCAGCTTGAACACAATGGCCCAGATGGCTTATCTCACACCAGACAAGCAAGGACAACTGACTCAATATTTTCATTTAATGGCAACAAAGATGCAACTCCCTGCAAGAAAGATTCTGCAGACCTTGGGCTACATGGCATCTTGCATACTACTAATTCCATATGCCAGACTGCATATGAGGAAACTACAATGGTACCTAAAGAGTCTATGGTCTCAACACTGTCAAAGTTTGGAAACAGTTATACCACTAATTCCTTGCCTACAACAGGAGTTTCGATGGTGGGCACAAGCTTGTCACCTCAACAAAGGACAGCCTTTCACTCAACCCACAGCAAGGCAAACACTGACAACAGATGCATCGGTTTATGCCTGGGGAGCACACATGGCAGGAAAATGTATCCAGGGCAAGTGGCCCACAGAGCAAAGACATCTCCACATCAATCAAAAAGAGATGCTAGCTGTACAAAATGCTATTATAGCTTTCAAGGACCTGGTGCATCCAGGACAATTACTACTCAAGACAGACAACACCACAGTTATGTGGTACATAAGCAAGGGGGCACACACTCCTACCCCCTCTGCAGACAAGCCATGACCTTGTGGAACACAGCTCTAAACTACCAAGTCCATCTGCAAGCACAATTCCTGCCAGGAGAGAAAAACACACTGGCAGACGACCTAAGCAGAAACATCATGGACCCCCATGAATGGGAATTGAATCCACAAATATTCAGAATGATAACACAAAAATGGTGGAGCCCGGACATAGATCTGTTTGCTTCCCCAATGAACTGCCAATTACAGAAATTCTGCACAAGGAGCTACCATCCACAAGCATGGAAAGTGGATGCCCTCTCATTCAGCTGGAAAAAACTACAAGTATACGCTTTCCCTCCTTTACCTCTCCTTCCAAAGGTACTCATAAAAGCCAGGCAGGAAGAGCCAAAGATGATCCTGATTGCACCAGACTGGCCACGCCAGCACTGGTACCCAATCTTAAAGAACTTAGCACAAGAACCACCCTGGATTTTGCCTCAAATCTCACAGTTGCTGACACAGCACAACAATCAGATACTTCACAGCCAGCTAAAGACCTTAAATCTAGCTGCATGGAAAATTCCTTAGTCAAGCAAGCAATGCCTCTCTCCAAAGCTGTTATGGATGTCATTCTGGAGCCAGAAGGCCTAGCACCAGGAAAGCATACTCGGACAAATGGAAGAGATTCTGTGCCTGGAACCAGGCGCACAGCCTTGACCCTCTTGTCCCAAACATTCATCAGATACTTCAATACTTAACTGAGATGCTGGACAAGCGCCTCTCCTTTTCATCCATCAAGATCCACGCCTCAGCTATTTCTGCTCATTACAACACGGATCCACCAATTTTTTCTAATCCTTTGCTCAAACAGTACCTCAGAGGGGCTAAAAACATAAGACCGCCCCGTAGAGCACCTACACCAACTTGGGACCTCAACTTTGTTTTGGAAAAATTAACTTTACCTCCTTTTGAGCCAGCTAACACAGCAGAATTAAAATACATCTCTTGGAAAACTGCTCTGCTACTGGCAATAACATCAGCACGAAGAGTTTCAGAATTAAAGGCACTAATGGCAGTGGAACCTTTCCTCATCTTCCACCAGGACAGGGTGTCTTTAAGAACTAACCCTACGTTTATGCCAAAGGTGGTATCAAGTGTGGCTCTAAACCAAACTATTCACTTGCCAACTTTTTATCCAAAAACACAGAACAACGGGGAGAGACTACTACATTCTTTGGACATTCACAGACAGTTACGCTTCTACTTGGACAAAACCAAAACTTTCAGAAAATCTGAGCAATTATTGGTAGCATACGCTGCAGGAGCACAGGGAAAAGCCATTTCAAAGCAGACTATTTCAAAATGGATAGGACACTGTATACGTTTCTGCTATACCCACCATGGGAAACCTGTACCTAGCAGCATTAGATTTTACTCCACCAGGACAACAGCCACGTCAACTGCCTACCTCAGAGGAGTACCTACCAATGATATTTTGGAAGCAGCAACATGGAGTTCTGTGCATACCTTCACCAAACATTACCATTTGCCTTTATACTCCAAATCCAGAGCTGGCTTCACCACTGCTGTGCTGCAGGGCCTTATAGCCACCCCTAATGCCTTATAGAACCAGCCTCCCCACCTCAGCTTTGGGATTCCACCCAAGTGTAATGACTGCAGCAGTGTAACACGATGAACATAGTACAGTTTTGTACCTACCATAAATGTAGATGTTCGAGTGTAAACACTGCTGTACTGCAGGGCCTTATAGCCACCCCTAATGCCTTATAGATCCAGCCTCCCTACCTCAGCTTTGGGACTCCACCCAAGTGTGATGACTGCAGCAGTGTAACACGATGAACATAGTACAGTTTTGTACCTACCATAAATGTAGATGTTCCAGTGTAAACACTGCTGCAGTCCAGGTTACCCTCCCTACTTTCTGGTACTTACCTAGGTCATCTACCCTTTATTACCTATGGGGAGTATTTGCTGGTAACTAAAAATAGTTGTTTGCTTTTCTTTTGTATATTTTACTAGCAATTTGAATTGCCTACCTATTTAGGGGCACCTGACATCTGGGGCAAGAAAAACTGAAGAAAATGCGTCGGCTGCATCTTATATACCCCTGTCGCACTGACGTCAGGGAGGAGGCGACAGCAACTGACGCCGGACCAAGACTTTGGAACTCAGGCCGACTGGGGAACCAGCTGACGGCAGGATAACCCAAGTGTAATGACTGCAGCAGTGTTTACACTCGAACATCTACATTTATGGTAGGTACAAAACTGTACTTTCCTTCGCCATCACCTCTAAAATTGACACCACAATCCCCCCCCCCCAAACACACACTAAGCTCCTCGGTGTTGAAATAGATAAGGATCTTCACTTTGATGTCCATATCTCTCAAACTATTAAAAAGGTATATAAAAAATTAGGAACTTTATACAAACACAAACAATTCCTATCAGACCAAGCACGAATCACCCTAGCCCAAACCCATCTCTTGTCTACCCTACTATATGCATCACCAATCCTAATTCACATCAGGAAAACAGACTTAGGCAAACTTGAATCGTGTTACAATAAAACTGCAAAATTCGCCATTATACCATGACCCCCCATTAATATTCCAAAACATGCACGCTGATTGGCCAGCGTGCACGTTGTAAATCGACTTATACTAATGGAAAAAGGTCCGGTCGCCCGGACTTTTTCCATTAGTATAAGTCTCTTTTAAAACACTGTCTTGCTATGTTAAAAGAGTTTAACATAGTGACACAGGTTTAAAAAAAGCAACGGAGATCTCCGTTGCTTTTTTTAAATCTCTCTCGCTGTGTTAAACTCCTTTAACATAGCGACACAGTGTGTAAAAAGCAACGGAGATCTTGCTTTCTCCGTTGCTTTTTTTTAAAACCTGTCTCACTATGTTAAATGGGTTTAACATAGCAAGACAGCTTTAAAATAAGCAACGGAGATCTCCTTTGCTTATTTTAAAGCTGTCTTGCTATGTTAAACAAGCGAGACAGGTTTAAAAAAAAAAAGCAACGGAGAAAGCAACATCTCCGTTGCTTTTTCCTGTTTCGCTATTTTAAATGGGTTTAACATAGCGAGACAGCTTTAAAATAAGCAATGGATCTCTGTTGCTTATTTTAAAGCTGTCTCGCTATATTAAACCCATTTAACATAGCGAAACAGTAAAAAGCAATGGAGATCTTGCTTTCTCCGTTGCTTTTGGCCACAGCTCTGATGTACTGCGTAGGCATACGCAGTACATCAGAACTGCCGCAGATACCAGACAGCTGTGGAAGGGCAGCAAAGAGGCATTATACAATGCCATTATTTAAGAAAAGTAATTATTTCTTTTCTTAAATAATGTCATAGTATAATAGCAATAACCCACTTCTGGGTGTGGGTAATGCGGGATTTACCCACGGTTGTCTTTGTTTGGTCCCTTGGGACCAAACCACGCCAACTGTGGGCAAATCCCGCATTACCCACACCCAGGCGTGGGTTATTGCTATAATAACTCCACTTTTAGAAGTCATCACTGTCTTGCCTTAAAGGAGCTACAATGGTTAGAACTCCCTCAGCTAATTAGGTACCACCAACTAGTACTCACCTTCAACATACTAAAGAATCCCCACAAAACTCCAGCCCTAAACCAACTACTAAATCAATACTCAGCAAACCGTCCTCTACGCTCATCCAACAAGACCCTGCTTTGTATATCCAAAGCCAACAACACTGCAGGGAAAGCTCTTTTCTCTCATACCATCATTAAGGAATGGAATAACCTCCCCCAAAATATCTCTTCAGCAACATCTATCTCACTGTTCAAAAAGTCGCTTAAGACACACCTCTTGCAGTCATGGCTGTGTCCTTGCATTGCTTAAATGCTTTCCTGTTCTCCTCCAATTCTCGCTACCCTCCTCTCTTTCACTGCTTACTTTGTCTAATATGCAGCACTTAGAAACTCCTATACAGGGCCTACTATTTGCTATTATTATGTCTTGTGAGATGTCTCTTTGATTGCATCATTCAATGTGTGTTTTTTTCCTTGCCTGGAACAAACTATTGTATGATATATCTTGATTTTATATTTACCACTGTATAAAATTGTTTGATGTGGAACTTTTCTCCCCGGGCCTCCACTGTAAATGGACCTAATTCCAGTTGGACTTTCCCGGTAAACAAATGTAAAATAAATAAATAAATAAAAAATAAATGAAAATTATATGCCGATAAATAAAAAGATAAGTGTATGAGATTTGGGAGACATAGATTGAAAGGTTAATATTTAATACTGCACAAAGTGATTGAAATTGTAGATTCATTTAAGGACCTAGGTTTATATGGTTCGATCCAGCTTTGAGTTTTTCTAACCATATCAACCAGTTGGTTAATGATACTTATAGAACAATAGGTTAAATAAAAAGACTTATAAAGTGTAGGAAGTCAGAAATGATGAAGCCATTATTTGTTGGTTACTCTATACCCAAACTTGAGTTTGGAATAACAGTATGGAAACCATATAAGAAAACAAGCATGAATAAATTGGAAAGAGTAAACTGGAACTATACCAAGGGCATCCATGGATGTGAAAATGTAAATTATTATGAAAGACTAAGATATCTAAACTTATACAGTGTCTAAAATAGACATTTAAGAGGAGACTTTATCCAGGTATACAGGGCATTTAGAGACAGCTACCTCTGGGAATGTTTGGGGTTATCAAAAAGTGACAGAGAATCATCAGACAAGCTCTGTAGAAGTTTACATAGGAATGCAAGATGTACATTATTAGTTCTGTGAGAGAAGTTGATGCATGAAATAGCTTCCCAAATTAAATTAAAGCAGCCACTAATTTAGATATTTTTAAGAACAACCTGGATACTTATTGTGGGAATGACTGTTTTGATATACTGGCAGGCTTAAAGGGTATTATTGCCCGTGCCTGAAAATATTATGTATGTGAAAAAATATTCTGCTCCTTGGCACATCAGGCTGGATTTCTACATTCTGTGTTACCTGAAGTATCCATGGCCACTCACCCAGGTCCAACAAAGATGAAAAAATGTAACCCTTGTACACATTTGTTGATAGCCTTGACTGTCCATAAACTGAGAGAGTATTTGGTTCCTATGTTCTCCTCTCATGACCCTGCCACATCTCATAGTCAGCTGTCACTGTGTACTAACTGTGCAAGGGATGATGGCTGTTGTCTGCTACACAGCTGGTCAGTCACTGCACTGCATAGCCTGCATATGATAAGGAATTTATCACTTTGTTCTGCATTGCCTGTGCCATGACCCTTAGTTGTGGACCAAATGGCATCACTTAATCAGTATTACTATGTTTTTCACTCACCTCTACCTCAGCTGTGGTAATATTGCTTCAATCTCTGTCTTGATCATCTCCCCAACTGCTTGAACAATAGCATGTTCTGCAACATGGCACAATTTTTTTTTGCAGATTTCTGGACTATATAGCAGTGCCCCACCTGATGTATCCAGGTAATGGGAAGTGCATACTGAGTAGGCTAGACATCTGTTCCACTGTAATACACATGTTGGCATGTGCTGCATTATAGGCCATTTCCCGTGTAGTTTTGTGGGCTGTACATGGAGAACATCAACAAGGACTCTAGGGCATATTGCCTGCATCACATAAGCTGCATATTGTATTTGATCTGCTATCTGAGTGCACAGTACCTGTATGTATGGCAATGTATGTGTGTGTGTGTGTGTGTGTGTGTGTGTATATATATATATATATATATATATATATATGTGTGTGTATATAACATACATATACACACCTACCAATTAGGAATCGTGGGAAGCCCACTCACAAGAACCTTTGACAGAGGTTGGATATGTGCCAAATGAGTGACTTTCAGGTATTGTTGAATACTGGTTGTGGGGCATAGGCTTCTGAATGAAGACAGTGTCCAAGCCAAGGCTTCCAGCACCATCTCTGTCCAACCAGTGTTTTGTGTCCCTGCCCAAGTAGTTGACATACACACACATTTTGAGATTTGATTTACACACACACAGGAAAGGCTGGCATAGGTTTACTAGCTATGCCCCCTACTGCCCAAACTATAACGTAGTTATGACTGCCACCAACCACTCTTGCCAGCTACCTTAAGGCACTTCCAAGGGTACTCATTATACTGATTGAAATTAATATTAATACAAATGGTAGTTTGACCAAGAGCAAGACTATTACGAGTGGCCCACACAGTGTCACCAAATAAAATATGCAAGTACTCTCAAAACTTAAATATCTTTACAAAGATCAGCCACAATGAAAGGTTTAAATATATTTAATAATAAACAATAAAATAAAAGAAAATATTAAGTATATATTCATAGTGACATTAGAGTTCGTATCACAGGAAATATTTAAAATAACATTGAAGGACAGGCTCAGACAAATAAAGAAAAACAATATATAAACTAAGCTTCACTATATTCCTGACAGTATCTGAGAGAGTTGCTATTCTCTACTTACTTAATAGAGCAAGGCAGATGTGGTGAATGGTTCTTCTTCTTGTCAGGCCCAAGATAGAATACAGAATGCTCTGTTTCACTAACAGACTTCTCAAAATATTATCTAAAATATTACTTTTGTGATAGCTTGCAGAATGACATCACTTCTGATCATTTGACTTCTGGGTCCCATGCAAACCCCCATTGCTGGAAGCTGGCAAGACTTAGCACATACTTGTAAAAATACACACACACAGGCTTTTGCTCAGATTTTTGGCAGGTGCTGGAGGTCATAAAACAATTGCATACATCCAGACTTCCAGAATAGTAATTAGTTCACCCCAAAGACCATACAGAAAGCTTCCTAGTACAGACTTTGTGCTCTGGCTGCATTGAAACCTGTGGGATAGCATCCTTATGGCCTAGCCTATAAAGTGATTTAATTTCAGATATTTTTCTAATCTTTGCTGGACTGAGGTTAACCCTCCAGTTTACTGTGTTAAAACATATGCATTTAAACAGCTACAATAGTGCATGTACATTTCTGTTCTCTGCAGTAGGGCACACTGTGGGTACAATTCAAACAAAAGCACTTTACAAATGCCATTCAGCACAAACGTCTGCCCAGATCAGTATGATATACATGACATTCCGTTCTAATACATTTGTAACACAAGCATCTTGTATAAATCAGTTTGATATTCACAAATGACATAATTATTTACAAAATTCCAGCTAGCTGTGCTGGCAGTACCTCCTTTCATCACAGCAGGTATACCAACTTGTAGCAGTATTTACCAATGAATAAACCATTCTGGTCTTGAGTAAATGTTTTTCATAAGGCTTATATTATCATGGTGCACACACAATACGTAGTGCACATAAAACATCTTGGAGTGTATGGTAGGTGAATTTGTGATGCAAACAGAATACCTAGTATATGCAGAGTAAGCGGGATACAGGTTTCCCATAAGATACCACTCCACATGGAATAGCCTTCATCCTGCTGAAGAGCCTGTGGCCTGTCTTAGGGGAGACAGTTGTCAATGAGAGTGGAAGCAGCACCCATAGCTGGATGTAACCAGTGCTAATGCAGTTATTATGAGATAAATGTGTTGGGCAGAACCAGACATAGATAGCTTTAGTTTCTTTGTGGTTCACAAGGAACATAAGATACTGTCAGGGCCATTTGTAAAGTAGTAATGATGTGGTACTGGACAAGAAGGATTGTTGCATTGTCAAAAAGTGAGTAGCTTTCCACTGGCACATTTTTATTTTGCCCTTGTTACATAACTATCAGTATTTAGACAATGTCAGTGGCACAACAGGTAGCACACTTGCCTTTAGTGCAGAAGGTTGTGGCTTCTATTACCAGGCCAGCTAAATTAACTGCTGACACTGCAGTGCAGCCTAAGGGGGATGTTGTACTCCTGAGTGTGGCATCCTTCGGATGAGATGTTAAATCGAGGCCCTATCTGCTTCAGTTGGTAGCAGCTCAGGTGGATGTAAAAGATCCAAAAGCACCTATTGAAAAGAGTAGGTGTCCTTTATTTAACACACAAAAACATTATTTATATATTTACAAAATGTACATATTTACATGCACACACACACACACACACACACATATATATATATATATATATATATATACACATATATATATATATATACACACACACTCTTCTCTGTTTTTATACTCTATAATGTTCTTCCATAATTGATCCCCAATCTTCCTTCCACAACCATGATTTGATTTTTCACAATATAACTAACAAAATCCATTTCCCTTTAAACAAATTTCATTGTCTTTCATTCCAAATAACCATTATTAGATAAAATAAATTATCCACCAGTCTCACATATTTTTTCTGTTTGTTCTGATAATATCCATAATCATATTCAAATCTATAATGTTTATTAATTTTCTCAAAAAAAGTTTTCTTTGCACAACTTTTTCTAAAGTTTCACCACTCTTTTACATTTCAAAAAAACATGTGCTGTTGTCTCTTCCTCCCTACAAAGAAACATCTTCAGCTTATATGGCAACTTATTTATTGCCAGTCTCCCACTACATCAGAACCCTAAGGAGGACATTTCATTCATTGAAAAATACACACCCCCATTTTTCACCACATCACTCAGGCCCTTACTTTTATCTTTATTGAAGGTCATTCCCACTTCCTTTAAACATCTATTTGGACAAACCAGTACTTTCCTCATCTGTATTTTGCTCTTAACAACCAGCACCGTATCATCTACATATGTCAGAACTACTGAAATCACCACCTCCTTTTGCATCACATATCTACCATCTTTCATTTTATAAGCTGCTTCACTCACTATCACATTGTGCAAACAGTATCCCCCTCATGGGCCATCCTGGTCTTATTCCTCACTTCATGTATGTTTCGTTACTCAGCTACCCCTTCACTAACCCTCTCACTCTATTTTAATATGCTAACACACACACTCTCCTAATTCTGTTACCTATTCCATCTTCTCTATAACATCCCACAAGGCATCATGTCCTGCTGTTTCAAATGACTTGCTAATATCACCTACCCTGTTTCATGTCCTCCCTTTTATTTATAACATCATCCACAATTTCTCTCTCAGACAATAACAATTCTCGACATACCATATATACTGTCTTCCATATCTTCATCCTTCCTTCTGTTTTCCTCTGTATTACTCTCATAAAATTTTATAATCCATGTTAGTATGATGCACCTCTATTTTTTATTTCAGTCTTCTCATATAAATTTTAATATGCCATTACATAACTCTTCATAAAGAACCCTTCCTTTAGCCATTCATTCAGTAGAAATACGCAGTGCATTCTTTGCCAGTCCATTAATTTCTTGTACATTCCGTACCCGATACCATCTGGGCCTGATACTGGATCAACATCTATTTTCCTAAGTAGTTCACCGAATTCACTAAAAGTAACTTATTTTTCAAATTATTTCATAACTCATTTTGGAATTTTTTACTTTACTTTCTCTCTTGTTTTCCTTTTTTAATCTTACGCCTATTTTCCACAAGCTGTAATACAATTTGCTCTTGTGTTCTTTATACCTCTCTTTCTACATTTGTCATTCCTATCATTGTAATAATAATATCTTCCTTTACTGGTTTATCCAAATATGTAGGTACTGCCTGCCTTCTCCCTTGTAAATAATATTTCTGCTTAAACAGTAATGTCTTAATTTTTCTTAATTTCTTTTATGTATTTCTTTCTTTCTTTTATATATTTCTTTTTCCATATCATAATACCCAACAGAATTATTTTCTAAATTCTCCAATGTATTTCAACACATTTTACAATGTTTCACTTTCTGTTCCTTTCTTACATCATCCACACATTGAAAAAACAAACATTTTAATACTTCTTTTTAAATTCAATCCACCTTCATGGTTTTATGCCCCTTCCATAACTCCAGCACTGTCCACTCTATAAATTTATCCCATAATTTCTCATTTATTAGTTTTATTCCATTTCCTATATTAATATACTCCCTTTCTTTGATCACTATATTGCTAAATGGTCTGAAAAACCCATCACAGCTGCATCACCATCTGCTATGCCCAGTGTTCATAATACTATAACACTCCATTCCAGTACCCATATCCGTCTTACAAGTGTTCATAATACTGTAACACCCCATTCCAGCAGCCATATCCTTGTTACAGTGTTCATAATACTGTAACACTCCATTCCAGTAGCCATATCCTTGTTACAGTGTGCAAAATACTGTAACACTCCATTCCAGTACCCATATCCTTCTCAGTGTTCAAAATACTGTAGCACTACATTCCAGTACCCATATCGTTCTTACTAGTGTTCATAATACTGTAACACTCCATTCCAGTACCCATATCCTTCTTACAAGAGTTCATAATACTGTAACACTCCGTTCCAGTACCCATATCCTTGTTACAGTGTTCATAATACTGTAACACTCCATTCCAATACCCATATCCTTCTTACAAGTGTTCATAATACTGTAACACTCCATTCCAGTACCCATATTCTTGTTACAGTGTTCATAATACTGTAACACTCCGTTCCAGTACCCATATCCTTCTTACAAGTGTTCATAATACTGTAACACTCTGTTCCAGTACCAATATCCTTGTTACAGTGTTGACAATACTGTAACACTCTGTTCCAGTACCCATATCCTTCTTACAGTGTTCAAAATACTGTAACACTCCATTCCAGTACCCATATCCTTCTTGCAATGTACATAATACTGTAACACTCCATTCCAGTACCCATATTCTTCTTACAAGTGTTCATAATACTGTAACACTCCATTCCAGTACCCATATCCTTCTTACAAGTGTTCATAATACTGTAACACTCCATTTCAGTACCCATATCCTTGTTACAGTGTTCATAATACTGTAACACTCCGTTCCAGTACCCATATCCTTGTTAGTGTTCATAATACTGTAACACTCCATTCCAGTACCCATATCCTTGTTACAGTGTTCATAATGCTGTAACACTCCATTCCAGTACCCATATCCTTCTTACAAGTGTTCATAATACTGTAACACTCCATTCCAGTACCCATATCCATCTTACAAGTGTTCATAATAATGTAACACTCCATTCCAGTACCCATATCCATCTTACAGTGTTCATAATACTGTAACACTCCATTCCAGTACCCATATCCTTGTTACAGTGTTCATAATACTGTAACACTCCATTCCAGTACCCGTATCCTTGTTACAGTGTTCATAATACTGTAACACTCCATTCCAGTACCCATAACCGTCTTACAGTGTTCATAATACTGTAACACTCTGTTCCAATACCCATATCCTTGTTACAGTGTTCATAATACTGCAACACTCCATTCCAGTACCGATATCCTTCCTACAAGTGTTCATAATACTGTAACACTCCATTCCAGTACCCATATCCTTCTTACAAGTGTTCATAATACTGTAACACACCGTTCCAGTACCCATATCCTTCTTACAGTGTTCATAATACTGCAACACTCCATTCCAGTACCAATATCCTTCCTACAAGTGTTCATAATACTGTAACATGCCATTCCAGTACCCATATCCTTGTTACAGTGTTCATAATACTGTAACACTCCGTTCCAGTAACCATACCCTTCTTACAGTGTTCATAATACTGTAACACTCCATTCCAGTACCCATATCATTCTTACAGTGTTCATAATACTGTAACACTCCATTCCAGTACCCATATCCTTCTTACAAGTGTTCATGATACTGTAACACTCCATTCCAGTACCCATATCCTTCTTACAGTGTTCATAATACTGTAACACTCCATTCCAGTACCCATATCCTTCTTACAATGTTCAAAATACTGTAACGCTCCATTCCAGTGCCCATATCCTTCTTACAATGTTCATAATACTGTAACAGTCCGTTTCAGTACCCATATCCTTCTTACAAGTGTTCATAATACTGTAACACTCCATTCCAGTACCCATATCCTTGTTACAGTGTTCATAATACTGTAACACTCTGTTCCAGTACCCATATCATTCTTACAAGTGTTTGTAGTAATGTAACACTCCATTCCAGTACCCATATCCTTGTTACAGTGTTCATAATACTGTAAAACTCTGTTCCAGTACCCATATCCTTCTTACAAGTGTTCATAATACTGTAACACTCCATTCCAGTACCCATAACCTTCTTACAAGTGTTCATGATACTGTAACACTCCATTGCAGTACCCATATGCTTGTTACAGTGTTCATAATACTGTAACACTCTGTTCCAGTACCCATATCATTCTTACAATGTTCAAAATACTGTAACACTCCATTCCAGTACCCATATCCTTCTTACAATGTTCATAATACTGTAACACTCCGTTCCAGTACTCATATCCTTGTTACAGTGTTCATAATACTCTAACACTCCGTTCCAGTACCCATATCATTCTTACAAGTGTTCATAATACTGTAACACACCATTGCAGTACCCATATCCTTGTTACAGTGTTCATAATACTGTAACACTCTGTTCCAGTACCCATATCCTTCTTACAAGTGTTCATAATACTGTAACACTCCATTCCAGTACCCATAACCTTCTTACAAGTGTTCATGATACTATAACACTCCATTCCAGTACCCATATCCTTGTTACAGTGTTCATAATACTGTAACACTCTGTTCCAGTACCCATATCATTCTTAGAATGTTCAAAATACTGTAACACTCCATTCCCGTACCCATATCCATCTTACAGTGTTCATAATACTGTAACACTCCATTCCAGTACCCATATCCTTGTTACAGTGTTCATAATACTGTAACACTCCATTCCAGTACTCGTATCCTTGTTACAGTGTTCATAATACTGTAACACTCCATTCCAGTACCCATATCCATCTTACAAGTGTTCATAATACTGTAACACTCCATTCCAGTACCCATAACCGTCTTACAGTGTTCATAATACTGTAACACTCTGTTCCAATACCCATATCCTTGTTACAGTGTTCATAATACTGCAACACTCCATTCCAGTACTGATATCCTTCCTACAAGTGTTCATAATACTGTAACACTCCATTCCAGTTCCCATATCCTTCTTACAAGTGTTCATAATACTGTAACACACCGTTCCAGTACCCATATCCTTCTTACAGTGTTCATAATACTGCAACACTCCATTCCAGTACCAATATCCTTCCTACAAGTGTTCATAATACTGTAACATGCCGTTCCAGTACCCATATCCTTGTTACAGTGTTCATAATACTGTAACACTCCGTTCCAGTACCCATATCCTTCTTACAAGTGTTCATAATACTGTAACACTCCATTCCAGTACCCATATCATTCTTACAGTGTTCATAATACTGTAACACTCCATTCCAGTACCCATATCCTTCTTACAATGTTCAAAATACTGTAACACTCCATTCCAGTACCCATATCCTTCTTACAATGTTCATAATACTGTAACACTCCGTTCCAGTACCCATATCCTTCTTAAAAGTGTTCATAATACTGTAACACTCCATTCCAGTACCCATATCCTTGTTACAGTGTTCATAATACTGTAACACTCTGTTCCAGTACCCATATCATTCTTACAAGTGTTTGTAGTACTGTAACACTCCATTCCAGTACCCATATCCTTGTTACAGTGCTTACCAGAAAGGCTCATCCAGACTCTGCTACACTTTGCTGTGAAGGAAAGGTTAGTTTGCTGTTATTTTTTGTATTTCTGTATTGCCTTTCTATATTTTGAATACTGTAGTTTGTTTTCTTTACCTTGTGTTTTGCTTGCATTCTGTTTAACAGCATATTAAAACTTCAAAAGAGACCACAGCTCTCTCTGTTCTGAGTCAGGCAGAAATAAGAACTGATTAATTAAGGACTCATTCATAAGACAGAAAAGGTCACTTAAGGTTAATCACTTGTTAACAGAGGGGTGGAGCTAGGAACTAAAATTTCTATTTAAGGAGTAAACTAAAACATTTCAGAGCTTTACCAGAAAGGCTCATCCAGACTCTGCTACACTTTGCTGTGAAGGAAAGGTTAGTTTGCTGTTATTTTTGTATTTCTGTATTGCCTTTCTATATTTTGAATACTGTAGTTTGTTTTCTTTACCTTGTGTTTTGCTTGCATTCTGTTTAACAGCATATTAAAACTTCAAAAGAGACCACAGCTCTCTCTGTTCTGAGTCAGGCAGAATTTTTCCCTCCCTCCCACCCATTTAAGTTGTCTTGTTAAATACCACTGTCTTTCTAGTTGCCCGCCTCTTATGTTAATCTGACCATATATCTCATTTCTCTCTACTTTCACTGGCTTATGTGAGTAATCACAAAACCATCACTTTTGAAATCCCACCCTTCAATTATTTAAATTTATTGGCCATCCTACAGTATTTCATAGTACCAAAATACAAAAGTAACCACCCCTTTCAGTCCATCTTGCTGTTTTAAAAATAGTAACTCTCCACTAAACCTTAAGTATTTAAACAGGCAAAACTCAAGTTACCTACTTTCATATCTAACTTGTCTAGTGCACACTGCAGAGTGCATTCTTTTCAATCTTACCTTTAAGCATCCCTGTTACTAGCACTTTCTCTAATACCTAAAAAGATCATCTCTACTTGACTCCAAGTAGACTTTTCTCTATCTGTTAAACCTAGCACTTGCTCCTACAGTACTTATTACCTTGATACGGCACTCTTATAGATAGCACCCCCAAAAAGGCAAACCCCCATTTCTCGGTCACTCACGTCCCCCGGAATCTCTTTTAAAGTTTTTTTGTCTAGTCCTTCTAGCATGTCGAGGGATCAGTTGCTAGTGTCCTCTCCTGCTCAGCTGGTGAACCTGGGAATACTGAGGCAATGTTACAATTGCCTCATGTACACAGACAACCCTCTCCTCCTCCCACAAAACACAAATACATGCGAGAGATGCAACTATACGGCCAAACTGGAGGCTGAGCTCTCTCAACATAGGACTGGCAAGACCAGTCAGGAGGAGAAGGTTACCACACACACTATAGACCCAGTCTCACATAGTACCATCACAACCTCAAATCATACACATAAACACACAAAGACATACTCAAGGCTCTGATCAAAATCTACCAAAACAGCAGAGGCCACCAAAGCAGACACCCAAACAACCACCACCTCAGAACACAACACCTGCAACACATAGACCTCACAGTCAGAGTGTCAAACAGTCACAGCCCTTAAGGCCAAACACAATGCCAGACATACTAGTCATTGGTGACTCCATAGTCAGACACACTGACGTCCCGCTCACCAGACTGAGTAAGGAGAAGGTCACAGTAAGCTGCCTGTCGGGCGCTAGAATCCGCCACATAACGCAAGCACTCAGGTCTCTCAACAGCAGGTACAAATATGACTCAGTCATTGTCCACGCTGGTGTAAACGACCTGAGACGTACCTCCTTGGACTACATGAAAAGAGACATTGAGGAGCTCTCTGATTATGTAGCCCAGGCAGGTATGACCCTGACCTTGAGCAGTATCCTACCTTCACCAAGAATGATGCCACAATACAGAGATAAGATGATCAGCTTTAACAATTGGCTTAAACTCTGGTGTCATTCAAAGGGGATCCAATGTCTGTCTGCCTGGGATGACATGCTGGACAAGCCACGCTGCCCAAGGGATGGCTTGCACCTGTCACCCTGGGATTCCGGATATTGGCAAAGGCTCTTGCCACCCCATAGTGCCTTTTTAGGCAAGGCTCAAATTCTAAACCTACCACCCTAGAACACAAAAAGGAAAAACTAAGGGTAATGCTGCTCAATGCCAGAAGTCTAAATCTCAAAATGCACGCACTCGAGGCCCTTCTCAGTATGGAGAACATCGATGTCTGTGCAGTGACAGAAACCTGGTTCAAGGCTCCTGAGAGCACCCCAGCACTATCAGGTTTTACCTCTTATCATGCGTCCGCCCCAAAATCTGGACAATACCAAGAAAGGAGGGGGTATCCATATTCATCAAAGACACCCACACCTCAAGACTGGTGGCAACGCACGATGCATCGGAGACCATCCAGGTGCAATTAACCATAGGCAAGACTGCTCTGCAAATTGTAGCATGTTACAGGCCACCCTCACAAACTCAGGAACCTCACATGGCCTTCCTGAAAACACTAGAGGGGATAAATGTATCACCAAACACCATCATACTAGGTGACTTCAATTACCCTAATATAGACTGGGAACACTACTCAAGCCCAAACACCCTAGCCCAAAAGTTCCTGGAATTCATAAACTCAAATGCCATGGAACAACTAGTCACCATCCCCACAAGAGGAGAAAACATACTTGATCTCATCATCACGAACATGGGAGCACAATGTTCAACACCGGAAGTATACCCCTCACTGGTGAGATCAGATCACAACTAATCTCGCTGGAGGTCCTCATCCCACCCCACCTGAAATAAAAAGACCACAGTAAAGAACTTCTCGAAAGCCGACTTCACACTTCTAAAGACTAGTGTGGTCTCCTTTAAGGCCCCGAGCCGACGGAAAACAGTACTCAAGCCGCTGAATCACTTACAAATGCCTTCTACCAGCACCTGCAGGACTGCATGGATAAGGCAATCCCAAGCAAAACAAAGACTCTTTGTACCAAAGGCAAGCGTCCACTCTGGTGGACCCCAGCCATAAACAAACTCTACAACAAAAGGAGGAAGCTACTACAAGATAGAGCAAAATCCTTAAAAGGTAAGACACCCTTGATCACTGTAAGTAAAAACTAAGAGCTCTCATAAAATCATCCAAAGCAAATTTTGAGAGAAAAATAGCTAAAGACTCAAAAGACAATCATAAGGCCTTCTTTAGCTATGTTAGAAACCTGGGAGGAAACTCCCAGATATGCTCAGAACTAGTTCAAAATGATGTGAAGATTACTGATCCTACAGACATTGCCAACATACTGGCTGACAGGTTCAGTGCAAACTTCTCCCCCCCCAAAAGGAGAGATATCTATACCAAGCGATTGCAGCCCCCAAACATCTCCAACGCCCAAGTGAGAACTGCTCTCTCCAAAGCAAAAAACACAGCATCCATGGGACCTGATGGTGTCCCCGGCTGTGTGCTCCACGAACTCAACGAGGAATTAAACCCACAGCTAGGACAGCTGTTTAATCATAGTCTTACCTCTGGATACGCACCAGGAGTGGCGCACTGCAACTGTGGTCCCACTTCACAAAGGCGGTGCCTCCACCGACCCTGGAAATTACCGGCCCATTAGCTTGACAAGCCTTATCTGCAAAGCCATGGAGAGGATCATAATGGACCTCATAAATAAAGACATAGGAATTTGCAGACTTTGGATCCATCCCAGTTTGGCTTTGTCAAAGGCAGATCATGCCTTCTAAACTTGGTTGACTTTTTGAAACAGTCACCAAAGCCATTGATGAGGAAAGGCAGTCCATACAGCCTACCTCGATCTGGCGAAGGCCTTTGATACAATACCCCACTCGGGTATCATTGAAAAACTCATCAGCTTAAATGTTAACCCATACATCACAAGATGGGTTGCAAACTGGCTGAGTGACAGAACCCACAGGGTCAGAGTTGCTGGCGCCATGTCAGACTCAAAGCCTGTCACAAGTGGTGTACCACAGGGCTCAGTCCTGGGCCCACTCTTGTTTGGCATCTACTTTTCCAAGTACAAGCAAACAGAGGAGGGTTATGGCTGACAAAGTTTGCAGATGACTGCAAACTGGCCATAGTAGAAAACACATCTGACACAGATATCCTTCAGAAGGGTCTCACAGAAACGGATAACTGGTGCCAGAGCCATGGCCTAAAGTTAAATGCCAAAAATGCATAGTCATACCCTTCGGGAAAAACAAGGTTACCCCTAGCTACCAAATAGGTGGCAATCCACTGAGTACAGAAGAAGTTATCAGGGACCTGGGGACCCAGGTTGATAGTAGTCTGTCATTCGACACCCATGTAGCTAAAGTAGTTAGGAAGACCTTCTACATTGCCCACCTTATCATGAAGGGATTCTCATCTAGATCAAGGGAGGTCATAGTCTCCCTATACTCATCACTCATCAGACCAATGATTGAGTACAATGCCCCATTCGGAATGTATCTGACCCGACACTTGCAGCAGCTGGAGAGGCCACAAAGTTCCTCACCAAAAGGATAAAGGGTCTCAAACATCTGTCCTATGCTGCCCGACTGAAAGAACTCCAGCTCTATTCAGTCGCCACCGCTTGCTCAGAGGTGACCTTTGCCTAACATACAAGGCCATGTCAAACCCAGATTTGATGAATATGCTTCACCTCAAAAATCTAGATCCGTCAGAGCCACAAGGGCGGAGACTTAAACCTCAACACGGCTATTAATAGGACGTGCTGGAGGGATAGATTCATCACCCAAAGACTCCCTATGCTGTGGAATAAAATCCCGGTATATGTGAGGCAGAGCACCTCGCTGGCCTTGTTCAAGAGAAATCTTGACCAATGGATGGGAGATCGCAGATATACCCCAGGGATTACCTCAGTGTCACTGCTCAACAGAGGCACAGCAAAATAATGGGTATAGTTCCCCATACTAAAGGGGTGGCGTAAGCCACAAAACTATGGGCTAGGCTTGTAAATGCCCTCGGGCAGATAGCCTAGTATGAACCTATGAACCTATGAACCTATAATACTGTAAAACTCTGTTCCAGTACCCATATCCTTCTTACAAGTGTTCATAATACTGTAACACTCCATTCCAGTACCCATAACCTTCTTACAAGTGTTCATGATACTGTAACACTCCATTGCAGTACCCATATGCTTGTCACAGTGTTCATAATACTGTAACACTCTGTTCCAGTACCCATATCATTCTTACAATGTTCAAAATACTGTAACACTCCATTCCAGTACCCATATCCTTCTTACAATGTTCATAATACTGTAACACTCCGTTCCAGTACCCATATCATTCTTACAAGTGTTCATAATACTGTAACACACCATTCCAGTACCCATATCCTTGTTACAGTGTTCATAATACTGTAACACTCTGTTCCAGTACCCATATCCTTCTTACAAGTGTTCATAATACTGTAACACTCCATTCCAGTACCCATAACCTTCTTACAAGTGTTCATGATACTATACCACTCCATTCCAGTACCCATATCCTTGTTACAGTGTTCATAATACTGTAACACTCTGTTCCAGTACCCATATCATTCTTAGAATGTTCAAAATACTGTAACACTCCATTCCAGTACCCATATCATTCTTACAATGTTCATAATACTGTAACACTCCATTCCAGTACCCATATCCTTCTTACAATGTTCATAATACTGTAACACTCTGTTCCAGTACCCATATCCTTCTTACAGTGTTCATAATACTGTAACACTCATTCCAGTACCCATATCCTTCTTACAGTGTTCATAATACTGTAACACTCTGTTCCAGTACCCATATCCTTCTTACAATGTTCATAATACTGTAACACTCCATTCTAGTACCCATATCATTCTTACAATGTTCAAAATACTGTAACACTCCATTCCAGTACCCATATCCTTGTTACAGTGTTCATAATACTGTAACACTCTGTTCCAGTACCCATATCCTTCTTACAAGTGTTCATAATACTGTAACACTCTGTTCCAGTACCCATATCCTTCTTACAAGTGTTCATAATACTGTAACACTCTGTTCCAGTACCAATATCCTTCTTACAGTGTTCATAATACTGTAACACTCTGTTCCAGTACCCATATCCTTCTTACAAGTGTTCATAATACTGTAACACTCCATTCCAGTACCCATAACCTTCTTACAAGTGTTCATGATACTATAACACTCCATTCCAGTACCCATATCCTTGTAACAGTGTTCATAATACTGTAACACTCTGTTCCAGTACCCATATCATTCTTACAATGTTCAAAATACTGTAACACTCCATTCCAGTACCCATATCATTCTTACAATGTTCATAATACTTTAACACTCCATTCCAGTACCCATATCCTTCTTACAGTGTTCATAATACTGTAACACTCTGTTCCAGTACCCATATCCTTCTTACAGTGTTCATAATACTGTAACACTCCATTCCAGTACCCATATCCTTCTTACAGTGTTCATAATACTGTAACACTCTGTTCCAGTACCCATATCCTTCTTACAATGTTCATAATACTGTAACACTCCATTCTAGTACCCATATCATTCTTACAATGTTCAAAATACTGTACCATTCCATTCCAGTACCCATATCCTTGTTACAGTGTTCATAATACTGTATCACTCTGTTCCAGTACCCATATCCTTCTTACAAGTGTTCATAATACTGTAACACTCTGTTCCAGTACCCATATCCTTCTTACAAGTGTTCATAATACTGTAACACTCCGTTCCAGTACCGATATCCTTCTTACAGTGTTCATAATGCTGTAACACTCTGTTCCAGTACCCATATCCTTCTTACAATGTTCATAATACTGTAACACTCCATTCCAGTACCCATATCCTTCTTACAATGTTCATAATACTGTAACACTCCATTCCAGTACCCATATCATTCTTACAAGTGTTCATAATACTGTAACACTCCGTTCCAGTGCATATATCCTTCTTACAGTGTTCATAATACTGTAACACTCTGTTCCAGTACCCATATCCTTCTTACAGTGTTCATAATACTGTAACACTCCGTTCCAGTACCCATATCCTTCTTACAGTGTTCATAATACTGTAACACTCTGTTCCAGTACCCATATCCTTCTTACAATGTTCATAATACTGTAACACTCCATTCCAGTACCCATATCATTCTTACAATGTTCAAAATACTGTAACACTCCATTCCAGTACCCATATCCTTCTTACAATGTTCATAATACTGTAACACTCCATTCCAGTACCCATATCATTCTTACAAGTGTTCATAATACTGTAACACTCCGTTCCAGTACATATATCCTTCTTACAGTGTTCATAATACTGTAACACTCTGTTCCAGTACCCATATCCTTCTTACAGTGTTCATAATACTGTAACACTCCGTTCCAGTACCCATATCCTTCTTACAGTGTTCATAATACTGTAACACTCTGTTCCAGTACCCATATCCTTCTTACAATGTTCATAATACTGTAACACTCCATTCCAGTACCCATATCATTCTTACAATGTTCAAAATACTGTAACACTCCATTCCAGTACCCGTATCCTTCTTACAGTGTTCATAATACTGTAACACTCCATTCCAGTACCCGTATCATTCTTACAATGTTCATAATACTGTAACACTCCATTCCAGTACCCATATCATTCTTACAATGTTCATAATACTGTAACACTCCATTCCAGTACCCATATCATTCTTAGTGTTCATAATACTGTAACACTCCGTTCCAGTACCCAAATCATTCTTACAATGTTCAAAATACTGTAACACTCCATTCCAGTACCCATATCCTTGTTGCAGTGTTCATAATACTGTAACACTCAGTTCCAGTACCCATATCCTTGTTACAGTGTTCATAATACTGTAACATGCCGTTCCAGTACCCATATCCTTGTTACAGTGTTCATAATACTGTAACACTCCGTTCCAGTACCCATATCCTTCTTACAGTGTTCATAATACTGTAACACTCCATTCCAGTACCCATAACCTTCTTACAGTGTTCATAATACTGTAACACTCCATTCCAGTACCCATATCCTTGTTACAGTGTTCATAATACTGTAACACGCTGTTCCAGTACCCATATCCTTGTTACAGTGTTCATAATACTGTAACACTCCATTCCAGTACCCATATCATTCTTACAGTGTTCATAATACTGTAACACTCCATTCCAGTACCCATATCCTTCTCACAGTGTTCATAATACTGTAACACTCCGTTCCAGTACCCATATCCTTCTCACAGTGTTCATAATACTGTAACACTCTGTTCCAGTAGCCATATCCTTGTTACAGTGTTCATAATACTGTAACACTCCGTTCCAGTACCCATATCCTTCTTACAGTGTTCATAATACTGTAACACTCTGTTCCAGTACCCATATCCTTCTTACAATGTTCATAATACTGTAACACTCTGTTCCAGTACCCATATCATTCTTACAATGTTCAAAATACTGTAACACTCCATTCCAGTACCCATATCCTTCTTACAGTGTTCATAATACTGTAACACTCTGTTCCAGTACCCATATCCTTCTTACAAGTGTTCATAATACTGTAACACTCCATTCCAGTACCCATATCCTTCTTACAGTGTTCAAAATACTGTAACACTCCGTTCCAGTACCCATATCCTTCTTACAACGTTCATAATACTGTAACACTCTGTTCCAGTACACATATCATTCTTACAATGTTCAAAATACTGTAACACTCCATCCAGTACCCATATCCTTCTTACAGTGTTCATAATACTGTAACACTCCGTTCCAGTACCCATATCCTTGTTACAGTGTTCATAATACTGTAACACTCCATTCCAGTACCCATATCCTTCTTACAGTGTTCATAATACTTTAACACTCTGTTCCAGTACCCATATCCTTGTTAGTGTTCATAATACTGTAACACTCCATTCCAGTACCCATATCCTTCTTACAGTGTTCATAATACTGTAACACTCTGTTCCAGTACCCATATCCTTCTTACAATTGTTCATAATACTGTAACACTCCATTCCAGTACCCATAACCTTGTTACAGTGTTCATAATACTGTAACACTCCATTCCAGTACCCATATTCTTCTTACAGTGTTCATAATACTGTAACACTCTGTTCCAGTACCCATATCCTTGTTAGTGTCCATAATACTGTAACACTCCATTCCAGTACCCATATCCTTGTTACAGTGTTCATAATACTGTAATACTCCATTCCAGTACCCATATCCTTGTTACAGTGTTCATAATACTGTAACACTCCATTCCAGTACCCATATCCTTGTTACAGTGTTCATAATACTGTAACACTCCGTTTCAGTACCCATATCCTTGTTAGTGTTCATAATACTGTAACACTCCATTCCAGTACCCATATCCTTGTTACAGTGTTCATAATACTGTAACACTCCATTGCAGTACCCATATTCTTCTTACAGTGTTCATAATACTGTAACACTCCGTTCCAGTACCCATATCCTTGTTAGTGTTCATAATACTGTAACACTCCATTCCAGTACCCATATCCTTGTTACAGTGTTCATAATACTGCAACACTCCATTCCAGTACTGATATCCTTCCTACAAGTGTTCATAATACTGTAACACTGCATTCCAGTACCCATATCCTTCTTACAAGTGTTCATAATACTGTAACACACCGTTCCAGTACCCATATCCTTCTTACAGTGTTCATAATACTGCAACACTCCATTCCAATACTGATATCCTTCCTACAAGTCTTCATAATACTGTAACACGCCGTTCCCGTACCCATATCCTTGTTACAGTGTTCATAATACTGTAACACTCTGTTCCAGTACCCATATCCTTCTTACAGTGTTCATAATACTGTAACACTCCATTCCAGTACCCATATCATTCTTACAGTGTTCATAATACTGTAACACTCCATTCCAGTACCCATATCCTTGTTACAGTGTTCATAATACTGTAACACTCCATTCCAGTACCCATATCCTTCTTACAAGTGTTCATAATACTGTAACACTCCATTCCAGTACCCATAACCTTCTTACAGTGTTCATAATACTGTAACACTCCATTCCAGTACCCTTATCCTTGTTACAGTGTTCATAATACTGTAACACTCCATTCCAGTACCCATATCCTTGTTACAGTGTTCATAATACTGTAACACTCCATTCCAGTACCCATATCCTTGTTACAGTGTTCATAATACTGTAACACTCCGTTCCAGTACCCATATCCTTCTTACAGTGTTCATAATACTGTAACACTCCATTCCAGTACCCATATCATTATTACAGTGTTCATAATACTGTAACACTCCATTCCAGTACCCATATCCTTGTTACAGTGTTCATAATACTGTAACACTCCATTCCAGTACCCATATCCTTCTTACAAGTGTTCATAATACTGTAGCACTCCATTCCAGTACCCATAACCTTCATACAGTGTTCATAATACTGTAACACTCCATTCCAGTACCCATATCCTTCTTACAGTGTTCATAATACTGTAACACTCCATTCCAGTACCCATATCCTTCTTACAGTGTTCATAATACTGTAACACTCCATTCCAGTACCCATATCCTTGTTACAGTGTTCATAATACTGTAACACTCTGTTCCAGTACCCATATCCTTGTTACAGTGTTTATGATACTGTAACACTCCATTCCAGTACCCATATCCTTCTTACAGTGTTCATAATACTGTAACACTCCATTCCAGTACCCATATTCTTGTTACAGTGTTCATAATACTGTAACACTCTGTTCCAGTACCCATATCCTTGTTACAGTGTAATGATACTGTAACACTCCATTCCAGTACCCATATCCTTCTTACAGTGTTCATAATACTGTAACACTCCATTCCAGTACCCATATCCTTCTTACAAGTGTTAATGATACTGTAACACTCCATTCCAGTACCCATATCCTTCTTACAGTGTTCATAATACTGTAACACTCCATTCCAGTACCCATATCCTTCTTACAAGTGTTCATAATACTGTAACACTCCATTCCAGTACCCATATCCTTCTTACAATGTTCATTATACTGTAACACTCTGTTCCAGTACCCATATCCTTGTTACAATGTTCATAATACTGTAACACTCCATTCCAGTACCCATATCCTTGTTACAGTGTTCCTAATACTGTAACACTCTGTTCCAGTACCCATATCCTTGTTACAGTGTTTATGATACTGTAACACTCCATTCCAGTACCCATATCCTTCTTACAGTGTTCATAATACTGTAACACTCCATTCCAGTACCCATATTCTTGTTACAGTGTTCATAATACTGTAACACTCTGTTCCAGTACCCATATCCTTGTTACAGTGTTTATGATACTGTAACACTCCATTCCAGTACCCATATCCTTCTTACAGTGTTCATAATACTGTAACACTCTGTTCCAGTACCCATATCCTTCTTACAGTGTTAATGATACTGTAACACTCCATTCCAGTACCCATATCCTTCTTACAGTGTTCATAATACTGTAACACTCCATTCCAGTACCCATATCCTTCTTACAAGTGTTCATAATACTGTAACACTCCATTCCAGTACCCATATCCTTCTTACAATGTTCATTATACTGTAACACTCTGTTCCAGTACCCATATCCTTGTTACAATGTTCATAATACTGTAACACTCCATTCCAGTACCCATATCCTTCTTACAATGTTCATTATACTGTAACACTCTGTTCCAGTACCCATATCCTTCTTACAAGTGTTCATAATACTGTAACACTCCATTCCAGTACCCATATCCTTCTTACAATGTTCATTATACTGTAACACTCTGTTCCAGTACCCATATCCTTCTTACAAGTGTTCATAATACTGTAACACTCCATTCCAGTACCCATATCCTTCTTACAAGTGTTCATAATACTGTAGCACTCCATTCCAGTACCCATATCCTTCTTACAATGTTCATAATACTGTAACACTCCATTCCAGTACCCATATCATTCTTACAATGTTCATAATACTGTAACACTCCATTCCAGTACCCATATCCTTGATACAGTGTTTATGATACTGTAACACTCCATTCCAGTACCGATATCCTTGTTACAGTGTTCACAATACTGTAACACTCCATTCCAGTACCCATATCCTTGCTACAGTGTTCATAATACTGTAACACTCCATTCCAGTACCCATATCCTTCTTACAGTGTTCATATTTACTAAAAATGCTCTAATATTGTTGTACTTCCTCCTTTTTAAGTACATAGGAAATATTTGTACTTTTTCATTTTCTCATCGTTATTCTTTCCCTAATTGAATATTATTATATACAAATAATCCTCGACCCTCAGAATTAGATTTTTCACTGGATATAACTTTAAAAATATTATTAGTATCAATCCTTTATTCTGACCTCTCTTCCTGCATGCACTTCTTTCTCTCCATTTTTCCATCCATATTTTTTTTCTTTTTCTACAGTTTCTTCTTCACCTGTTTCACCCTCTCGGTATCTCCCTTGTGTATACTGTCTTCCCTTTCCCCCTTTTTTTCTCCATTATTTACTTCTTGCTCTTGACAATTCATCAAAAGTGCCTTTTTTTTTACACAGCCTACATTCAGGCACACACCTTCCTGCTGTACTTGCTTTCTCCCCGCATTGGTTACATTATATCTTGTCACAATCATTAATTAAACCATTACACTGTTCAGCATATCCTAATATCCCTCTATGACCAGCCACAAAAAATAACTTGGCAAGTATTTCACCATGTTTTTTTCACATTTCAAAACAGCTTCCGCTCCATAAGTTTCTTCCATCTTTAACTTTCACAACATTATCAACAGTTTCACACAGACCCTGCATGCATTTATTAACATTGTCTTCTTACAGTTCATCAGTTGAAAATGTAAAGTAACATTTTAACATTTAAGTTGCTACCAGAAAACAATAATTGTTCCACAGATATATGATCACCTTTTTATTACACAGTTCCAGAAATTGCATTATCTGGCCACCAGTTTCAAATGTTAAGTCAGAAAAAGTCTGTGTCCCAGTTTGTATAAAAGACCAGATTTCTTGAGCTTTAAAACCTGGTACAGTTACCAAATTGTCCCTTACATAATATCTGTCTATTACAGTGTCATGTTTTGCCTTATTCTCACAGTTTTACTTACAGTTTGTTGCTGCTCTTCTTTTTTGCCTGCTGTTACTGCTACATACATTTTATTTACTGTATTATCTGCTGCCAGATAACCATACTCTTTCTCAGTTTGTTCCTGCTTTCCTCTTTTACTTTCTGTCACTGCTGCATTCTCCGCTGCCACATCACCTAGATGTTCTTCGTGTTTCACTGTTGCAGTAATCACATTTGGGTTATCTGCTTGCAGTAGCCCTCAGTCGGCCTGATTATCAAAGTTTGTTGCTGTCTCATCTTCCATGACGTCGGGTAGTCAGGGGTATAAAGCATGCAGCCAATGCCATTACATCAGTCTTTCCTGTTGTGCGGTGCCTGAAGCAGAAGCAGTTTGCAAGTGCCGGTCGGCTGACTCCTGAAATTTTCATTTTCGAGTTTCAGATCCGAAGTCTTCAACTAAGCTAAGTACCCCATTGGCGAACCTTTTTCTTGCACTAAATCAATGTCAGTAAAAGTTAACAATTGTATTTCTTGTGGAAAGCAAATACCTCATAAAGATTTTCATTTGTACTGCATTCCTTGCTTAGGCCCAGACCACGACGTACCTTGCTGTCTATTTTGTGCCTTATTCAAACCTCGTACTATTCAGCATTGGTTCATTTATGCATCTAAATATTTTGGTACTCAGTTCAATTATCCAGAAATTGCTTTGGTAAGCCACCCGACTATTGACATTCTGAAAAAAATGCAAAGATAAAGACAGAGACAGACTGCATAGGTCCAAAGCTGCCGACAATGCTTCTCCTAAGCTAGTCGCCAGTTCACCGGTACTCAGTGAGGCGCTTTCGCAGCCCCTGATACCCACTTCTTCAGATTCACAGGCCTTTACTGAGACCCATTCAGAGTCCGGTATACCACGAGATGCTTCTTCAACTGTGGAACCTGCGGATGTCTCTACCTTGGATGGGTCCGGAGCCGCTGTGCAGGCACCGGCTTCTGAGGGTGTATTCAGGCCTACTGATTGCATATTAAACCGATACCATCTTCTTCTTCAAGACCTAAAACTCGATCCATGCCTAGAAAACTGTTGCCCAGACCGCATAGTCAGGCCCCCATGCCTAAAAAACAAATGATAAGAATGGCTGAAGACCTTATTACTCTAATCAGGGGAAGCCACCCTTCCCACTGATTTTCCTTCTGATCAGGATTCTGAAATTTCTGTTTTCTCTGATGACCAGGATTTGCCCTTATCTACCTATGAGGATTCTGATGCAGAGGACTCCATTCCCTCTGCTTCCCCTCCAGAGGATTTCTCTTTTGGTGAAACCTTGCATACTCTTAGGGAGAATTTTCGTTGGGAAAGCCAGGATTACTCTGACTCCAAAAAGAGGCTTAGGGTATTCTTACTCCTGCCTCAACACAGGCCTTTAGCTATCCCTCCTGTACTGGACATTGTAGATGATGCCTTCTCGGAATATAGCATGGCCCTTGACTCTTTACCTCCTGCTCCCAGAAAACCTGATAGGTATTACAGAGTACCCGACTCTCACAAGTTCCTCTTTAAAATTCCTACTGCGGATCCTGAGACCATTTCACAGGGACCCAAGGGCATTAAGACTACTACTGCCAAAAATCCTACCCCCTCTGATAGAGATTCCAGGGCGCTGGATAGATAGGGTAAGAAGGTGTACACTTCTGCAGCCTTGGCCATTAAGGCCTTAAACTGCCAGTTTCATATGTTAAAGTATCAGGAGCATATTACTGAATTGCTTAAACAGAAAATTATGTTGATTCCTGACTGTGCTGAAAATAAAGATTTACAGAATTTAATGCATTCTGCTGAACAAGTTGGAAAACATACTTTGCAATGTGGTTTTGATTCATTAGAGGCATCTTGCAGGGCTGCTGTCACTGGGTCTGTACTTAGAAGGCATGTTTGGCTTAAGGAGCAAAACTTGCCAGATCATGTTAAAGCTAAATTACTGGATGCTCCCTTAAACCAAGACCACCTGTTTGGCAACAAAGCAGAAGAAATACTTAAAAAGATGGAGAAAAAAGCTAAATCTATGCAAACTGTTAAAGATTTCCTACAAGTACAGCCACCCAGATTTAGTAGGCATTGGCCCTATAAGAATTGGTCCTTTCCTGCCTCTTCCAGGCCTTCTCAGTCCAAACCCAGAACCAGCAGAACACCCAGGATTCAGTCCCAAGGTACTCACAGGCCTAAGCAGTGGGGGGGCTCCCACTTCCAAAGCAGGGAGTAGTAAGACTCCCCCCTATGGTAATCTGTCTCAATGACTTAACTTTAAAACTTCAAAGCCTTGCTCAACTGACTGTTCCTTTAGGGGGAAAGATTGCCCTGCAGGCAAAAAATTGGGAACTCATTACCCAGGACAAATGGGTTTTAAATATAGTTTCCCAAGGATGCAGATTCCACTTCCACTCCTTACCAACCCCAAACAGTTGGCCAGACCTACCACCAAATCAGTGGGCAGAGGCTCAAAAGCAAGTTCTGTCTCTTTTAAGCATCAAGGCTATTCAACCTGTCCCAGAAGAAGAATGGGGGCAAGGTTTCTACTCAAAACTTTTCCTGGTACCCAGAAAAGACAATTCCTGGTGTCCTGTCCTGGACCTGTCTATCCTAAACACATTTTTGGTGATCCCAAAATTCAACATGCTAACTCTTTCATCAGCTACTTCCTATTTTAGGCAAAGATGCCTGGTTGGCAACACTGGATTTAAAGGAAGCCTACCTGCACATCCCAATCAGGGAATCTTGCAGAAGATACCTATGCTTCAGAGCAGGCTACATGCACTATCAGTTCTCTACACTACCCTTTGGCTTATCTACTGTGGCCAGGGTATTCACAGAGTGCCTAGCTCCAGTCATTGTATTTTGCAGGCAAAGAAATATTCAAATATACCCATACCTGGATGATTGTCTAATTCAGGCAGAAAGCCAGGACATACTATTAAATCATCTGGCATTTGTAAAGAAATTGCTAATGTCTCTGGGGTACACCATAAACGAAAATAAATCACATCTTGTACCCTGCCAACAAATTGTATTCCTGGCAGCAAGCTTGAATACAACTTCCCAGACAGACGACCTCATGCCTGAGAAACAAATTCAGTTGACAGTCTACTTCAAACTACTGGCCACAAAGACCCAGCTCTCTGCAAGGAAAATACTGCAAGCCCTGGGGTTCATGGCCTCTTGCATTCTAGTAATTCCATATGCAAGACTGCATATGAGGAAATTACAATGGTATCTAAAAAGCCTATGGTGTCAACATTCTCAGGATCTAGAATCAATGATTCCTGTCATACCATGTCTACGGATGGAGTTCTTTGGTGGGCAGAGGCCTGCCACCAAAACAAGGGACTGCCATTCACTCTACCCCCTGCCACCCAAACCTTAACAACAGATGCATCAGACTGTGCATGGGGGGGCTCACTTGGCAGGGCAGTGCATTCCAGGCAAATGGAACCCAAATCAAATGCACTTGCATATCAATCAAAAAGAAATGTTAGCTGTACAGAATGCTCTGACAGCCTTTATGGACCACATTCTTCCAGGACAATTATTGGTAAAGACGGACAACACCACTGTTATGTGGTACATAAACAAGCAGGGGGGGACCCAACTCATACCCTCTCTGCAGACTAGCCATGGATCTGTGGAACACAGCCTTGAGCTACCAAGTTCACATACAGGCTCGATTCCTGCCAGGAAAGCTAAATACACTGGCAGATGACCTAAACAGAAATCTCATGGACCCACGAGTGGAAACTGGAACCAAAGATATTCAACATGTTGAGAAAGAAATGGGGGAGCCCAGAGATAGACCTGTTTGCTTCCCCCCAGAACTACCAATTGGACAAATTCTGCACAAGGACTCCAAACAAATAAGCTTGGAAAGTGGATGCTCTGTCCTTCACCTGGAAACACCTATCAGTTTACGCCTTTCCCCCTCTGCCTCTCCTATCCAAGGTACTACTAAAGATCAAACAGGACAAACCAAGACAATACTGATTGCACCAGACTGGCCACGCAAACACCGGTACCCCCTATTGCGCAGTGTGTCACTGCTGGCACCATGGCACCTGCCTCAGACCCCTGCCCTGCTGTCCCAGCAGGAAGGCCAGATTCTGCATCCACAACTTCAAACCCTGAACCTGGCAGCCTGGCTAATTACCTAATCTCTCCATTACCATCCATCAGTAAGCAAGTGATGGATGTCATTCTGGAGGCAAGGAGGCCTAGTACTAGAAAATCCTATGCTGAAAAATGGAAAAGATTTTGTTCCTGGAGCCAAACTCAGGTGATGGGTACAGCAGCGCCCAATTTACCCCATATTCTTCAATACTTAATTGAGATGATTCACAAGGGCCTTTCCTTTTCCTCCATCAAAATTCATGCCTCAGCCATTTCAGCTCATTACAATACAGAACCAGCCCTCTTCTCTCATCCACTGCTGAAGCAATTCCTCAGAGGGGTCAAAAACCTCAGACCACCTAGGAGAGCCCCTACTCCAGCCTCGGACCTTAACTTTGTATTGGAAAAGCTCACTCTACCTCCCTTTGAGCCAACTGCAAATGCAGAGTTGAAATTCCTTTCTTGGAAAACAGCCTTCCTTCTAGCCATCACTTCAGCAAGAAGGGTGTCTGAATTACAGGCCCTCATGGCAGTAGAGCCTTTCATCAACTTTCATGTGGACAGGGTGTCCCTTAGGACCAATTCCTCCTTCATGCCCAGGGTGGTATCCAGTGTGGCCCTTAATCAGTCCATTCATTTGCCAACCTTCTTTTCTAATCCACAGAACAAAAGGGAACAAATTCTGCACTCCTTGGACGTGCACAGACAACTTTGATTTTACTTGGACAGGACTAAGCCCCTCAGGAAATCTGAACAGCTGCTGGTTGCATTTGCTGCAGGGGCAGAGGGGAATGCCATTTCAAAGCAAACCATTTCTAAGTGGATAGGCCATTGCATTCATTTCTGCTATAAGCATCATTGAAAACCTACCCCACAGGGGATAAGACCACATTCAACCAGGGCTGCATCTACCTCTACAGCCTTTCTCAGAGGTGTCCCTACCAGGGACATCCTAGAAGCTGCTACCTGGAGTTCTGTACATACCTTCACCGAGCATTACCACTTGCCAATTTTTTCTAAATCCAGAGCTGGATTTGCCACTGCAGTCTTGCAAGGCCTTATAGCTGGTCCTAATGCTATCTGATTACCTCCACCCATCCTTAGCTTTGGGAATCTACCCAAATGTGATGACTGCAACAGTGAAACATGAAGAACATAGTACAGTTGTGTACACTTACCATAAATGTAGATTTTCAAGTGTATTCACTGTTGCAGTCCTGGTTACCCTCTCTCCAGCCCCCTGACTTCTTTTGACTATACCTCTATTTTTGTTTACTATGATTAAAGCTTTTTGGTGTATTTGCTTTTTTGTTGGAGGTGTAACTTGTATATAATTGCTTCCCATTATTGGGGCACCTGACATCTGGGGCAAGAAAAACTGATGTAATGACGTCGGCTGCATGTTTTATACCCCTGATGACCTGACGTCACGGAAGAAGAGACAGCAACTGACGCCAGACCCAAGACTTTGATAATCAGGCCGACTGAGGGCAACCTGCAAGCAGATAACCAAAATGTGATGACTGCAACAGTGAATACACTCGAACATCTACATTTATGGTAAGTGTACACAACTGTACTTTCTGCAGTGAATACACTCGAACATCTACATTTATGGTAAGTGTGCACAACTGTACTTTCCTTTTCCACATTACCATCCTCAGCAGTTCTGAAAAAGTTACCTGCCATCTCACCCCATGAAACAGCAGAACTGTCACCTGGATCATCTGGATGAATTATTTGTAACAGAACATCATCTACAAACCCTCCCAATTCCTGTGCTACTTCATCAGAGTCGCTTACTTCCTTCTCCATGGAGATGACTAAATGCTGATCATTTGTAACACCCACCACACAGGAATCTTTGTTTACATTTTGAAGCTCCATATCGAACATGGTTTTCTACAAATGCTCCATAGCTTTTTTGCCTCCTCCATGCTGCTGTTTCCCTTAGGTTTCTTTCTTGCTGCTGTAGGAGCCCTCCGGCACCATCTAACAGGTCTAAAGAGTAGAGGAATTTCCCTGATGTCCTGGTCAAATTTCCCCCAGCTGTGTAAATATCAGCCCAAGTCTCTTGTAAAAGGAGGCTACTAGCCTAGTAAGACTGACCTGGCCAAGAAATGATTGACAAATAAATAAATAAAATATTTTGGCCAGAGCTTAAATTCTTTCTAGGCCTTATCTCTATTTAATGTCAGAGCTGTGATTATTGTATTCTTGAACTGGCAGTTTTCTATGGGTGCAGGTCAGTCCAGAGAAAAAAAAAACATCTAAAGAAGTGTGTGGCTTTAGTTAATATGTAGAGTAGGGGTCTATATTAAAATTGTGAAGATGCGTTACATCGAATGCCTCTTCACCAACACATAAAGACAGAACGCATTAAACCATGAATGGTCAAAACAGCGATTTCTTTCCCTGGGAAAGAAATTGCTAGTACCAAACACACACACTATTTAAAACATAACTAAGTGAAGGGCTTTGCCCCCCACACCTCCCCTGACTAAATATACCAACTCTGAGATCGCACTACAGTGGGGTAAAGGGCAATGCTGTGGCTCAGGCAAAGCGATTTCTTTCCCTGGGAAAAAATCGCTGGCCTGAGCCTTTGCTATTTTCAGACTTCAGCCTTTGTGTCGCTGAAGAGGCGTTTGATCTAACGCCTCTTCACAATTTTAATATAGACCCGTGGAGTAGAACACATATGATAGCAGTACACTTGGTAGGGTATAGATGTGGAGACACTGAATATTAGGGGAATATGATTTGTCCAAGAATCACGTAGCAAGGACTTGCACAGAGAATTTCTCCATGCCACAGGCTTAGGAGAGTTATCCCATAGAATGTCAGACATGATACTAGTTTGATTTGACTGGGAGAGAAAGGGTTATAACACCGAATGAGGCAGGTTGTTGATGCAGCTATTGCGATCACACCAGTGCTGATGGAGGCAGGCTGCTCAAAGTATTCATGGAATGGAATGATGAAGTAGCATATACTGTTCTGAGACTCTCCCGTTCCTGATGACATCCTGACAGTAACAGTCTTCTGAAGGGAAGGGGATTCAGGACATGCTAGTGACGATAAGAGATGTGCAGTCTAAAATGTATAGCCTTTATAACAGGTATTTTCTGGATACAGGGAGACCAGAAGCCCGTCAACCCAGCAGGAGGACTGACTGCAGAAGAGTTCCTCACATAAATGGCAACACCAGCTTTTATTTTGTCCACTCTTAACATTTCTCTCTGTTTTCATAGCTCTCAACCTCTTATCACAGAAAATCTAGACAAAGCCAAAACATAATGGGGAGAACAAAGCCCCAAAAATAGGCACAGTTTTTAAATATTGCTCTTATAGACTTGGAAACGTGCTAGAATAAAAGGCCTTCTGTTACCATGCTTTATCTGAAGGAAATAAAATCTGAAGCTCAAATGCCTCCCATTATTTAGTGAAGTCAATCCTCACTAATTTGCTACAGAAATCCAAAAACTCACAAATTGTATGAGGAACAGACCAAAACTATGAGGCAAAAATTTGGATATTCTGTGAAAATCTGGACAGCTGAGAGGTATGCCTGTTTTATGGACAAACACGAGTCTATTATCTTTCATTTGTGTTTTTTTAACTGCATTACTGATTGTAAAATGTTAGTTCCATAGATGGAGGTCCAGTCTCTTCTGCAATCACTTTAGTCTGAAAGATCTTGGGAATAAAGTATTCTGGATTAATTCTAGAAAATCTTTTAATGGCTGTGACCTCAAACACATCAAAACAGATGGAGAAGGACTGTGGGAGAGTAACAACTCGAGAAGGGATGAGGCTGATGTTAGAAAACAATTGATGTGGTACAAGTAGCAGAATTTGTACAAATATATGGGGGGATGGGAGGCTAAGGAGAATGTGTTAATGCAGAGGAAAAAGCAGAGTTATCTGAGAGTATTCTAGAAGAAATAACTAAATGAGCAGAGCTCTTAAATGAAGGCATATAGGATCTATTGTTGTGATTATGTCATTATAAGATTGACCCTGGGATGAGAGTAGGTGGGAAGATGTCTTCATTGTGGTAATAGACAGTAAGCTTAAAAGTACAGATGACCCCAGTTGACAATAATCAGAAGTACAACTTTGAAGAGGACAAACCCCAGTAGACAAGAATAAAATTGACTACTACAAGGTCAGTAGCAAATGAAGATTTATTTGTTAGAATTTGATTAGCAAGAAAGAACAACTGGGCCACTATTGGCCCAATTCAGTGGTGGCCCGGGGAGGAAGGCTCCACAACAGTAATATTACATGGTGGAAACACAAGAAGAATATGTGTAATTACAAGTCGAGAAGAGATAGCATACAATTCAGCTGTTTACAGCAGTGACAGAAATAATCTTCCATTATTTAGAGTTAAGTGAGAAGTCCAACAATTTAGAGAAGGAGTTGAGACGTGTTATTTTACAGTAATAAGTACAGCTTTAGTTCAAGAGGAGATAAAATACTAATATATTATTTACAGTTCAGACAGTAGTAGAAATTGTATAAACATTGAGGTGTAGGCTAACATGGGATGACCACTAAAAGTAGTTTGAAAACAGGGTATTAACTGGTTGGTAGCTTGTAACTGGGTATAACTGAATGCTTGGCAGAGTACATTTTAGCTCAGGGAATTAATGCGTAAATAGAATGTTTATGCTGTGAACAAGCAATGTGTTGCCTTAATTCAGAATGAAGGTGCTTACTAACCTACAGCAGTAATCGATTGGTACTTACTAACCTACAGCAGTAATCGATTGGTACTTACTAACCTACAGCAGTGATCGTTTGGTACTTAGTAGCCTACATCAGTAATTGGTACTTACTAACCTACAGCATTAATCGATAGGTACTTACTAACCTGCAGCAGTAATCGATTGATACTAACCTACAGCAGTAATCGATTGATACTAACCTACAGCAGTAATCGATTGGTACTTACTAACCTACAGCAGTAATCGATTGTTACTTACTAATCTACAGCAGTAATCGAATGGTACTTACTAACCTACAGCAGTAATCATTTGGTACTTAGTAGCCTACATCAGTAATTGGTACTTACTAACCTACAGCATTGGTACTTACTAACCTGCAGCAGTAATCGATTGGTACTTACTAACCTACAGCAGTAATCATATGGTACTTACTAACTTACAGCAGTAATCATTTGGTACTTAGTAGCCTACATCAGTAATTGGTACTTACTAACCTACAGCAGTAATCGATTGGTACTTACTAACCTGCAGCAGTAATCGATTGGTACTTACTAACCTACAGCAGTAATTGAATGGTACTTACTAACCTACAGCAGTAATCGATTGGTACTTACTAACCTACAGCAGTAATCGATTGGTACTTACTAACCTGCAGCAGTAATCAAATGGTACTTACTAACCTGCAGCAGTAATCGAATGATACTTACTAACCTACAGCAGTAATCGTTTGGTACTTAGTAACCTACATCAGTAATTGGTACTTACTAACGTACAGCAGTAATCGATTGGTACTTACTAACCTGCAGCAGTAATCGAATGGTACTTACTAACCTGCAGCAGTAATCGAATGATGCTTACTAACCTACAGCAGTAATCGTTTGGTACTTAGTAACCTACATCAGTAATCGGTACTTACTAACGTACAGCAGTAATCGATTGGTACTTACTAACCTACAGCAGTAATCGAATGGTACTTGCTAACCTACAGCAGTAATCGAATGGTACTTACTAACCTACAGCAGTAATCATTTGGTACTTAGTAGCCTACATCAGTAATTGGTACTTACTAACCTACAGCAGTAATCAATTGGTACTTACTAACCTACAGCAGTAATTGAATGGTACTTACTAACCTACAGCAGTAATCGAAGGGTACTTACTAACCTACAGCAGTAATCGTTTGGTACTTAGTAGCCTACATCAGTAATTGGTACTTACTAACCTACAGCAGTAATCGATTGGTACTTACTAACCTACAGCAGTAATCGATTGGTACTTACTAACCTACAGCAGTAATCAATTAAATATGCATTTAGACATGGAATGGAAAGGTAGGGGCACAATTTGCAGTAGAGGAAATGATTCAGTATAGATGATGCATATTGTACTTATTTTACTGCCTGCACTTTAACAAAGTCATTTTTGTGTTTAAATTACCTGTTTAACTGTTGTAGGCTACACACTCAAGTATGATAGCCATTTCTGTGCATTTAAAGTGTTTGGTTTTTTTTATTGTATCTGCTTTATTTTCTGAAAAAAAACAAAAAATATATACTTGTTTTCCTGCCTTTCTAAGCTAGTATAGTCCAGTTTTTAGGTTAGTGCTGAATTCAGGGCTGTGTTACAAGTTTCTGTGTTTGCCCATACCTTACTTGAATAGAAGGAAGTTTCTTTGTTCACTGTGAGAGAGGGAGCTTTAAGCAGCCTATCTGTCCCTGGAGGAGTGGGTTCAGCCCAGAAATTAGTAGTTTATTGGCCATTTTGGGCTAATTTCTATCTATTTCATTTCCGTGATATAAAACCCGCATTTTCATGGTTTTGTGCACCGAGCAGCAACGGTTAGCTAGGGTATAACTATTCCTGGCTCCACAAAGTCTACTCTTCAATTTATCCCTTGGAACTAGACAAACTTTCAACTTAAGCACTCAAACCATTCACTTCTCATACCGGCACTTACTCAAAACTCATAGCAAGCACTAATAAACCTTAGCACTAGATCCCCCCTATACTGTAGAGAAGGACAAGGCTCTCTATTCGACCTTACCAACCAATCAGTAAAACATTTCACTGTACCTATCCAGGTATGTCCAAAGGGCAGTTTCAGGTGTACTCTCTGGTCCAACTGGTGGATCTGGGCATTTTGAGGCAATGTTACAATTGTCTCATGTACACAGGCAACCCACTCCTCCTTCCACCAAACACTAATACATGCGAGAGATGCAATTATACAGCCAAACTGGAGGCTAAGCTCTCTAAACCCAAGACTGGACCAGGCAGTCAAGAGGAGAAGGGAATTACTTGCATCACACCACCAGTTTCACACAGACCTATGAAACCAGCACCGGCAAAAAACACACATAAATACACGAAAACATACTCAGAGGCTCTAAATAAAAATCTGCAGAAGCAACAGAGACCTCCAAAGCATACATCCAAGCAACCTCCACCCCCCCAACACAAACCATGAAAAACATACTTCACAAAACCAGTGTGCCACACAATCACAGCCCTTAAGGCAAAATAACATACCCAACACACTAGTAATAGGTGACTCTATAGTCAGGCACACTGATGTCCCACTCACTAGGCTGAACAAGGAGAAGGTTACTGTTAGCTGCCTGTCTGGTGCCAGGATCCGCCACATGACACAAGCATTCAGGTCACTCCAGAACAAGTACAAATATGACTCTGTCATTGTCCCTGTTGGTGTGAATGACCTGAGCTGCACCTCCCTGGACTACATGAAAAGAGACATGGAGGAGCTCTCTGATCATGTAGCCCAGGCCGGTATGACCATGACCCTGAGTAGCATCCTGCTCTCACCAAGAATGATACCACAGTATAGAGAAAAAAATGTCAATTTCAACAATTGGCTAAGCTTCTGGTGTCATTCAAAGGGGATCCAGTGTCTGTCAGCCTGGGATGACATGCTCGACAAGCCACGCTGCTTCACTAGAGACGGCTTGCACCTGTCAACCTTAGGCTTTCGAATACTGGCCAAGGCTCTTGCCACCCCCATAGTGCCTTTTTTAGGCAAGGCTCAAAAGACAAACCCACCGCCGTAAATAGCACAAGTAACAAAAAACTGAGGGTAATGCTACTCAATGCCAGGAGTCTAAACCTCAAAATGCAAGCACTCGAGGCACTCCTCAGTATGGAGAAAATCGATATATGTGCAGTAACAGAAACCTGATTTAAGACTCCAGAGAGCACCCCAGCACTACCAGGCTACAACTCATACCATATATTTCAGCCACAAAACCCGGACCGAAATACAAAAGGTGGGGGAGTATCCATATTCATCAAGGATACCCACACCTCCAGGTTAGTGGCACAGCACGATACTTCAGAGATCATCCACGTGCAACTAACAATGGGCAAAACTGCTATTCAAATTATACCTTGCTACAGATCACCCACCATGTCCCAGGACCCCCACTCCATATTCCTGGAAACACTGGGAAACATAAAGGTCCTACCAGAAACCCTGATATTGGGTGATTTCAATTACCCAAACATTAACTGAGAGAGCTACTCAAGTACAGACTCCCTTGCCCAACATTTCCTAGAATTTATAAACTCAAATGCCCTGGATCAACTGGTCAACACCCCCACCAGAGGTGACAACATATTGGACCTGGTCATCACCAACATGGGCGACCGGTGTTCCACACTGGAGGTCAACCCCTTGCTGGTTAGATCTGACCATAAACTAATCACTCTGGATATTCACATTCTGCCACCACCCCCGGTCAAAGAAACCAACGTGAAAAATGTTTCAAAAGCAAACTTCACGTTACTTAAGACTGAGGTGGGGAGCTTCAAAGCCCCCATGCTAAAGGATAATGCTGTCCAAGCTGCAAATTCCTTTGTTAATGCACTCTACAGGCACATACAAGAATGCATGGATCGTGCTATCCCAAACAAAACCAATAATCACTCCTCCAATAAAAGGAAACCATTCTGGTGGACCCCTGCCATAAACAAGCTATACAATAGAAGGAGGAAACTAGTACAGAAAAGAGTAAAATCCCAAGAAGGGAAGACATCCCTGATCAGTGTCAGCAAGAAACCACGTTCCCTCATAAAATCATCCAAGGCTAGCTTCGAAAGAAAAATTGCCATGGACTCCAATGATAACCACAAGGCATTCTTTAGCTATGTCAAGAATCTAAGTGGCAATTCTCAGATCTGCTCAGAGTTAGTGCAGAATGGCACAAAATACACTGAACCGACCGATATAGCCAACATCCTGGCAGACAGGTTCACTGCAAACTTTACCCCCCTCTCACCCCCCAAAAGGGCCCATAACTATACCAGAAGAATGTAGTGCCCCTGAAATCACAGACACTCAGGTTAAAACAGCCCTCTCCAAAGCCAAAAACACAGCATCAGTGGGACCGGACGGTGTCCCAGGCTGCGTCCTACATGAGCTCAAAGATGAAGTAACTCCTCACCTAAACATACCGTTTAAACTCAGCCTGTCCATGGGCTATGTGCCCACCGAGTGGCGTACAGCAACGGTTATTCCATTCCACAAAGGTGGAGCCACAACAGACCCCGGAAACTATCGCCCTATAAGCCTGATTAGCTTGGTCTGCAAAGCTATGGAGTGCATCATCATGGATCTCATTAACAGAGACACTAGAAACCTCCAAACACTGGACCCTACCCAGTTCGGCTTTAAGGGCAGATCATGCCTCCTAAACCTGGTGGACTTCTTTGAGACAGTTACCAAGGCTATAGATGAAGGAAAGGTGATCCACACAGCCTACCTAGACCTTGCAAAGGCCTTTGACACCATTCCCCACTCAGGTATTATAAACAAGCTCACCAGCCTGAACATAAACCCCTGCATCACGAGATGGGTTGACAACTGGCTCATGGACAGAACCCACATGGTAAGAGTTGTGGGAGCTATGTCTGACTCTAAACCGGTTACGAGTGGCATTCCTCAGGGCTCAGTCCAAGGACCCCTCCTGTTCGGCATATACTTCTCAGAGGTACAGGCAAGCACAGGAGGACTATGGCTGACCAAGTTCACAGACGACTGCAAACTAGGGGCTATAATTGACTCTCCGGCTGCCACAGACATCCTCCAAAAGGGCCTCACTGAGACAGATACCTAGTGTCAAAACCATGGCCCCAAGCTAAATGCCGAAAAGTGCATAGTCATCCCCTTTGGAAAAAACAAAGTACCCACAAACTACCACATAGGTGGTAGCCCTCTAAATACGGAAGACGTAATAAGGGATCTGGGGACTCAAGTAGATAGTAACCTCTCCTTTGATAATCACATTGCCAAAGTGGTTAGAAAATCATTTTATGTGGCCCACTTAATCACAAAAGGGTTTGCATCCAGATTGATAGAAGTCATTGGGCCCCTGTATGCATCACTCATCAGACCCATCATAGAGTACAATGCCCCATTTGGGATGTATCTTACAAGACACCTGCAACAACTAGAAAGACCAAAGAAGTAACTCACCAAGAGGATCACTGGCCTCAAGCAGATGCCCTATGCAGCTCGACTGACGAAACTCCAGCTGTACTCTGTTGCATACCACCTACTCAGTGGTGATCTCTGCCTGACATGCAAGGCCATGTCCAACCCAGAATTGATGGACATGCTCCACCTAAAGAAAACTGTATCCCCTCAAGCCACATGCTCCAGGGATCTAAACCTCACCACAACAATAAATAGGACATGCTGGAGGGATAGATTCCTGCCCCAGAGACTTCCTATGCTTTGGAACAAGATCCCAATCTACATTAGGCAGAGCTCCTCGCTAACCCTCTTCAATAGAAACCTTGACGAGTAGATGGGAAACAGAAAGTTTACCCCAGGGATCACTTCAATGGCTCTGCTGGACAGAGGCACAGGGAACTAATCTAAGGGGGTGGCTTATAAATGCCTTTGGGCAGATAGCCTAGTACCTACCTATGAACCTAGGAATAGGAACAATGAGAGAAGAAGCTAATGTTTTTCCAGAGTGACGGGTCACATAGGGGATAATTGGTAAAGACGGCCTAGTTCTGCATTGGTCGTTTTGATCATATTTTGAATATGTATGTCAATTTTAGTGCATCATCCATGGTAATCTAATGATAGTAACAACTAATAATTTACTGTTGAGGACTGTATGTGTGGTGCAGATGATATTCTAAACATTTTTTTTGTTATAGTAAAACTCTGAAAAGTAATACTTTTGTTTTGTTAGGATTCAGGAGCAGATGACAATTATTGATGCATGCTTCAGAGGAGGAATAGGATTCCTGTGCAATAGTCTGCAAGGTGGCCATATCTGGTGCAGAACAAATTAGTGTAGTGTCATCAGCATACTGAATACAAGTGCTTGACTCGTGGCAGTATGGAGTTTGTTCAAGAGAATGCTGAAAAAAAGAAGGCCTAAAATTGAACCTTAAGTACTCCAATGGGAATGTTCAAGAAAAAGAGAAAGATAACTGCCATTTAAGGGTTCATCGGTAAGCACTAGGCTAGCTTCCCCTGTGGGCCATTTGAAGCTTAACCAATTTCCCTTTTTGAGCTTAAAATAACCTATCCCATTTGGTTATAGATTGGCCTTACCCATCTTATGATCACTAATTATATACTACCCCCAGTGAGAACAACTAGTATCATACCATAGATAATTTGAGGGGGCTCATGCATGGGATAAAGCATTTAGGAGCTGCTTCCTTTCCATTAGTAATACAATGGTCAGTCCTGTGGTAAATTTTCTGTTTCTCATCCATAGATCTAAGTTGCACTTGAATATAAACAGGGATGCATTTTGTTTTATGTGGATGGGAGTCTGTTCCACAGGAGTGGGTATCATCTGAGAAATGTACCTGTCCCTCCAAACCATTTTTTTAATGTTGCAGAAGGGGTTTAGATCCAAAGACTGAGTGTTTCTGATGCCATTTGACTTCCTGATGTGCAGAAATCAGTCAATGGGTTGGTGGATGCCTTGTATGCCAGACAAAGGTCACCTCTTAGCAGTCTGTAGGGTACCCTGTATAATGACAGGGCTTTGTGTTGGTCCATATAGGCCATGTTGTTTAAGCCTTGTACCTTTTAGTAAGGTATCTCTGTAGGCATTCCAGTTGTATGTGTCTGAAAAGATACATGCTAAAGGGGGCATTATATTCAGTGGCTGGCCTAATGAGGACTGAGTAAAGGGGGACAATTACATCTGTAGATCCAGACACAGTCCCTTTGTTTATAAGCTGTGCAATACAGAAGCACTTTCTTACAACAGTGAACACGTTGGTCAAATGTTAGCCTCTGTCCACTTAGGTTTCCGAATCCTGAACAACTGCGTCAGCTCCTAGGGTTGTGTTGTTAATGTGGTAGTTCTCTGGGGTAGATGGCATCCCAAAGGATAGGACAGGATAGGATAATGAATTTGTTGGCTTGTAGTCTCAATCCATGATTTTGTCACCAATTATTTATTTCAGACAAACCTTCCTGCAGGATGGCCAAGTCATTTGGGGATTCAATAGCTGCTTTTAGTTTGCAAGTTCAATCAGCCATAGCCCTTTGGTATTGGCTTTTACTTCAGAAAAGTAGATGCCAAACAGTAGAGGTCCTAGCACTGAATCCTGGGGACTTCACTTGTGACTGGTCACTTTTTGGAGGTAACTCCTCCTTGTTTTGATTATCTGCATCTTGTGTAAATGTGTGGCAGACATTGTAGCCCCACACAGATGGAGTGCTGTTTGCTGTTTTAAACCATGTCTTGGTCACGACACAGCTGTCAATGTCCTCCATGGTGAGGAGGGCTTGTAGGGAATGGAGTTTCTTGTTCAGGCTCCTAGCATTTTTTTTAAACACCTTTATTGAATTATCACTTGTGACATAAGCAAATTTACATTTATATAAAAGTAATCAAACTGTAGTAACAAGTTCACGTTTACAAACATTATACTTCACATGTATTGCTGTATATCATATAATCTAAGCAACAGTACATAAATTATTCAGTTCCCACCCTTTTTTAAACAAGAAACATCTTTATTAAATCATCACTTATGACATAGACATACGTTTATATAAATGAAAACAAACCACACCAACACAATCCTAGTTGCAAGCATTTTGCATCACAAAACATACTCCCATTTGCAAACATCACACATCATTTATAATCTAGCCAATAATTTTCAGTCAAACATTACATAGCTCATTTAAGTCCTGCCTTCTCTTAAACGTCATTCCTCCCCGTATGTATTTTTCCCACAATTCCAATTTTTTCCTGTGTAGTTTGCTCCTACCCCTTTGTAAAGATTTCAATTCTAGTTGTTTTATCTTTGTTACTATATTTACTACTTATAGTATAGTTGGTTTTGATTTTGATTTCCATTTTCTAGGAATTGCTTTTTTGGCAGCCACCATAATTAGACACAGCAAGGCCTTACCATATCTAGTCAATCCCGATTCTGTTATAGCTCAAAAGAATCATCTCCCTTCTCACACCAATCTGCCCACCCAGCATCTCTGAGAATGCATCCTGCAGGAAATCCTTAAAGTCCGCCAACTCACCGCACTCCCAGAAAATATGTACCCGATTACCTCTTTCTGACCCTCCACACCTCCAACATTTGCTGTCTACCTTAGGAAAAATTATCTAGTCTACCTGGGGTATAAAAATAGCTATGTAAACATTTCCAAGCAAAAATCCTAAATCTTCTAGTTTCTTTTTTTTTTTTTACAACAAACATCTTTATTAAATTATCATATGTGACATAGACAATCTTACATTTATATAAATAAAAATAAATCACAATGGCACAATCTCAGTTGTAAACATTATACTTTACAAACATTGCCAACACAACTGTAGCTGCAAACATCATACATCACTTTTAATATATCCAGTCATTGTCAGTCAATCATTACATAGCTTATTCAGATCCTGCCTTCTTTTTTAAACATCGCTTCTACTCTGCATGTAGTGGTCCCACATTTCATGTTTTTTTCTTTGTAATTTACTCCTACCCTTTTCTAAAGATCCCAGTTCCAGTTATTTTATCTCTGTTACTACCTTTGTTACTTTTAGTAAAGTTGGTTTAGACTTTGATTTCCATTTTCTAGTTATTGCTTTTTGGCAGCCATCACAATTAGACTCAGCAAGGCCTTACTGTGTTTAGACAATTCCAACCCTGTATCATAGCTCAAAAAAATAATTTCCCCAGTCACTCCATTTTGCTCACCCAGCATCTCTTATAGAGCAGTCTGCAGGGAATATATAAAGTCAGCCAATTAATTTAATTCCCAGAAAATATGTTCCCAGTTACCTCTTTCTTCCCTATCACATCTCCAACATTTGCTGTCTACATGAGGAAAGATTATTTGGAACCTGATTAGGGTATAAAAATATCTATGTAAACAATTCCAGGCAGAGATCTTAAATCTTCTAGATTCCGTTGCATATTTGAGAGCACACATATATCCCTTACTGTTTCTTTGTGAATTGCTTATCCAATCTCTCTTCCCAAATTTTTCTAACCTCCTCTGATTGGTTCTTACAGTTATCATGCAGTATTGTATATGCTCTACTAATTATTCCTTTTTTAATGGCAGCTTCTGTTTTAGATAATACTAAAAATGCTACCAGTGCTGGTCTTTTGGAACCCCGGGTCTATATTAGATGCTCGACCGCTTAAATATTCGAATCTCTAAAGGTCGACCTTTAGAGATCGAACAGTTAAGCGATCAAAATTTTACAAAAATTAAAAAAAAAAATACACAACAGAAAAAAAAACTAAAGGGTTTAAGCAGGGGGGAAGCCCCCTGCACCCCCACACCCCCCTACTTTAATATACCAACTCCAAGATTGCGCTTCAGTGTAGGGAATGGGAAATTTCTCATTTCCGTACTGTAGTTCACTGAAGTGCAATCTCGGTATATTTAAGTAGCAGGGGGTGTGGGGGGTGCAGGGGGGCTTGCCCCCCTGCCTAAACCCTTTCTACATGTTTTTATATACAGTTTTACTATTTCAAATGGTTAAATGTTCGATCTATAAAGGTCGACCTTTACAAATTCGAACATTTAAGCGTTCATTGTAGTAATATAGACCCAGAACCCCCTATTTCTTTCTCTTTGCCTATAATCTAATATCAATTCTTGATAGGGAAGGCAATCTCTAACCTGCAGTCCAGATGAATTCTTGGTGTCTTCCAGTTCTATCATCTTTCGTCTCTCTAGTTATTTGCTTCCAAATACCTTGGTTCCTTTGCCAATTTTCTCCAATAAATTCCAGCCACCTCTTGCCTATTGTCTATATCCCTAATTGCAGTAATTTCTATTGGCAGAATCACATTTCTCCATTCCCATGTTGGCTTAGTTCTTATGATACTTTCTGCTACTTTATGAATGTAATATTCTGTATGATTATTGTTATTCTCCTTAAAGACATGCATCGAAAATCACAGTCTCTCCTTGTTTCTTGAGCTTCCTCCCATTTCATCATCATCCATTTCCACTTTGAATTATAGCTTTCTGCTTGTGGTATGTATAGGAGCCTTAACTGTGTAGCTCTGAAGTATCCTTCAAAATGGGTAATCTTAATCTGCCCTGTTTTGCTGGAAGAATCCGCTTATCCCACTTGACTCTTGCCATCTTCCCTCTGAAATAAAGTCCTTCAGCTCTTTATTAATTGATATCCACAATGTTTCCTCTGGTAGATAAAAATATGCCTGACCTGTGTATAAGACTAATGGGAGTAAAAACATTTTAACTGTTTGTATCTTGCCATCCATATCCATATGACAAAGCTTTTAATTTTCTCAGTTTTTGAATTATCTTTTGTTTAGTCTCTTCCCACATATCCTTAGCTGCCACACCAGAATCATTTTTAATCCATACTCCTAAATACTTCATGTTATCATGTGCCCATAAATATGGATATTACTGAACCAATTTGTATGTGGGTACATAATTTACCGCTATTGCTTTTATTTCAGTTTCATTAATTTTATATCCCAAAACGATCTGAAACTGTCTCAAAATGTTCCATAACTGTAATGTCTCTTTCTGGTTTTCTCAGTTATAAAATGATATCATCTGCAAATATAGCCAGCTTTTCATGACAACCATACCAATTATATCCTTGAATTTCTGAGTCTCTTATTTTCTTTGCCAGTGGTTTTAAATATAATGCAAATAAAAAAGGGGAAAAAGGACAACCCTGCCTGATTTCTCCGCTCAAGCAGAAATTATCAGAGAGGACCCCACCCATGTTAATTTTCATCTCCAGTCCCTCATATATCCTCCTAATCAACCTTATATTTTTTTCAGGAAATGCAAATGCCCCCATTGCCCTGCTCATAAAGTCATAGCTTACTCTGTGAAATGCATTCTCTGCATCAAGACCCACCAACAACAATGGTATTTTCTTACATTTTTCTTCCCTTTGGATTATCCGTGTTCTGTTAATGTTGTGAAATGTTTGCCTCCCTTCCACAAAACCACATCGATCCATATCTGTCAATTTTGGCATTACTTTTGCCATTCTTTAAGCCATTATAGACAATAGACACTTTATAATCATGGTTTAGTATTGAAATGGGCCTGTGTGAAGCTGGATCTGATGGATTTTTGCCCTCTTTAGGTATTACAGTTACCACTGCTTTCTTCCAGGATGTTGGTACTTCTCCTCCTCTTAAAATACTGTTAATCAAAACTTTCCAGATCTTTATCACTTTTTTCCCTCCTAGCTTCCAAACTTCCATAGTAATACCAGCTATTCCTAGGGACTTTTCTGTAGTTTGGTTATACATCACAATTTTTTCTCCTCCTATCCTATTCATTAATTGAGTCTCATCTTACTCTAACCTTGGCATATTTAATTCATCCATAAATGTTTACATTTGTATCTTTTCTTGATTTCCATATTTCTCTGCTTTATACAGACTTTCATAGAATTTCTGAAATACTTCTAATACCGCTACAGGATCTCTTGTTACTTTCATTATTATAGGCACCCTAAGCTTGGTGACATCCCTTTCTACATTCTGTTGCCTGAGCCATTGTGCTAAAATTTTTTGTGCTCTAGTGTTATTATCAAAAACAGTTGCTTAATGGAAATCTTTCTAAACTCATGTATATTATCAAGGTAATCCATTATGTTCTGCTTAGCATTCTGCAGTTGATCCTCTTCTTGTTCTGTGAGATCCCCCCTATTCTGCAATTTGTCAGTCCCTCTGTATAATTCTTGTTACTTCATAACCATAGCTCACTTTCTTTTATTTCCACCCTATTTTTAAACTCCACCTTAATTTATCCCACTACCTGGCTATATTTTCAGAAGTAACTTCTATTCTTGCAAATAGTTCCTGAATAATCTCTACTACAAATATCTTGTATTCCTCTCTTTTGAACATATAGGTGTGAAAGTGCCTTATTTTTATTTAATTACCCTGTGTTTTTATTTTAATTATTATTAGTGCATGATCTGAAATAGTGGGTGTGTATCAAGACCTTCAATTAAATGCACGTGTTCCTGTGAAATATAAATTCAGTCTAGCCTAGCCCAGTTTTTATATCTTGGGAAATAATATGTAAACTCACTCTGAATACCTGTTACTGAATTCACATCTTCCATGCAAATATTTTTATAAATTTCTTCAAAAATCTACCCTCCTTTGTTATACTTTTCCTTCTGGGCTTCTCAGCTGGATCCACTACCAAATTTCAAAACATCGAACCTCTCATTACCGAAGCCCAGAAGATTGAAGTTTTGAAATATCAAAACTAAATAAAAAATATTCAAATTGTTAAAAGTTATAATTTGACTTTTTGCAGGGGGCAAGCCCCCCCTGCACCCCCCACACCCCTTGCTTCTTAAATATGCCAAGTCTGAGATTGCACTACAGTGAAGAGAATGGTAAAGTTCCTGTTCTGCACTGTATGGCGATCTCCATTGACAAGTTTCAATATTTCAAAACCTCGATCCTCTGGGCTTTGGTAGTCAGAGGTTCAATGTTTTGAAATTTTTAAATTTAGTAGTGGACCCCACCCAGACATATCTTGACTGATGCATATCAAATACAAGTCCCCACCTATAAGTAATATTCCTTGCTGAAAACTGATTACCTCTCCCAGAATTTTCTCAAACTCTGTTATAGCAGTTTGAGGTAGAATGTAAATACATGCCAGTGTAATCCTCAACCCTTGCCTGTACCCCCTTAGCACTGCAAATCTGCCATTATCATCTTTTTTATCCTCTTGCAATTAATATAAGCACTCCTGTTTTCCTTTGTCCCAGATATTCCATTGAATACCCATCCTGAAAACCTTTCTTTATCAAATTCACATGTTCAGTTCTTTCCAAGTGTGTCCCCTGTAACAGTTATTTGCACTCTACATTTTTAATATACTTCACTTTTCTTTCATTTTTGAATTTATCTGTGAGACCATTGACATTTAAAGGCATTACAGAAAGCATCATTGTATTAAAAAGTTATTATTGCCACCTTTTATGTATAACACTTTTTATTTAATCTGTAGTTACGGCTATTGTATTACATGCATGCACTGTTTGGCAGGTTGAACTTTTATATAATTGTTTCTTGTCGTATCCATTTGACCCTATGTCACATCTTACACATCTTTTTGTTTTATTTATAGCCATCAAACAAAAAAAAAAACTCCCAATACCCCCTTAAACCCATCAATTTAATAATCTCACTTTCGATAACCACATCGCCACAACAGTCAGGAAATCCTTCTACGTGTTACAACTCATCATTAAGGGCTTTTCATCCAGAAAAAAGGAGGTTATTGTCCCACTGTACTCATCCCTCATTAGACCCATTATAGAGTATAATGCCCCATTTGGTATGTACCTCACAAGACATCTGCAACAGCTGGAAAGGCCACAGAAATACCTCACTAAAAGAATCACAGGCCTAAAGCAGATACCATATGCTGACCGTCTAAAAAAAACTCCAGCTATACTCTGTGGCATATCATCTACTCAGAGGCGATCTCTGCTTAGCATACAAGGCCATGTCAGACCCTGAGCTGTTGGACATGCTACACTTAAAGAAATCCCAATCTCTCAGAGCCACATGCTCCAAGGATCTAAACCTTATCATCACAATGAACAAAACATGCTGGAGGGATAGGTTCCTAACCCAGAGACTCCCCATACTGTGGAATAGACTGCCCATACATGTCAAGCAGAGCACCTCATTGGCCCTCTTCAAAAGGAACCTTGATGATTGGATGGGAGATAGGAAATTCACCCCGGGGATCATGTCAGTTGCCCTGCTAGACAGGGGCCCAGAGAAGTAAATATTGTGGGAAAAAATTTCCTGGGAATTGTTATGGCTAGGCTTGCATAGGCCTTAGGGCCGATAGCCTAGTACCAGCCTATGAACCTATAATACACAAAACTATGTACACCCTCAAAATATGAAGTTTTACCCTCCTAATAGGAACAAATGTGCCAGACTGACAGCCACACTTACAGACTTGAGTTAACCTAAAAGAAAAGATATCCATGCTAGGACACATGGTGCAGCCTGTGCTTCTAGTAAGTTCTAACTTGTTTTGTCTTATCTTTATAGCTCTCCCAGCTGGGAAAACCCCTGAATGCTTTCAGAGAACATTATGTCGTAGCCCATTTCTCTTTTCTTTTTTTCCCCCAGCCAATCACTCTCCACCAGACTGTAACCAATTTCTCTTTATCAGATTGTCTCCATAGAGACATGAGAACCAGTCAATTTCTCTTTATCAGATTGTTTCCATGGAAACATGAGGGCCAGTTACAGAATTGCTACTAAGCATGCATTCACTTGCTAGAAAAAAAAGCCTCATAATATTCGGTTTTCTTATTCATTTACTTGCTTTCTGTTAAAACTTGTTACTAAATCAATCTAAGGTCCTTAATCCAGTCATTCCCCATGGAAGAATGAAAAAAGCACATTAATTTTTATTTTGACATGCTCTTTTAACAGAGGTTTTTTTTTTATTGCAGTGCCTGCGTTTCTTAAAACTGAACAAGAAGAAAGAAAAAAAAGAACAGAAACACTTATTTACAAACCCCATTACACTTAAAAATAACTGAGAAAACTTTACTTTATAGCATGCAAAGAAAACCATACACCACAAAAATAGTATTATTTTTTTTTACTTACAGTTAATTTTCTCCCCTCTTTCCCTGTCCCCAAACCATTTTTTGAACATTAATCAAATGAAGTTGGGCATATACTTTAGAGTCCTCCACAAGTCCAACAAATTTTGAAAAAGTCCAATATTTCCAGAGTTTCTTGGTCTGACATATTTCACAAATATATTTATTGCACTGTCATCCCACATTAAGTTACTGGTTTTATTACTGTTCAACTTCATCTCAGATCCTGTTTCTGCTTCATTTCCAACATACTCTCGATTCTCCTAGTCAACTCTCATGCTCCCTTCCTTCTCTCCAACATTTTCCATTGAAAGAGAGAAAAAGGTTTCACAGATGCAGTCTCTCTGTGTTTTTTATTACCAGATGAACAAGTAGCAGAATCTCCTTCTGTTTCACAGCTTACTGTTTGATAGATTAATTTTTGTATTTCCTCCTTAGCATGTACTTTATCAAAAAATGATTTTCCCTCCAGGGAAGAATACCTTGAAGACAGCCTAGTGCAGCAATTTGAATCTCACACCTGCATCTTGACATTCCCTGAAAAGTGGAATGAATTTACTCCTCTTCTGTCTGGTGTACAATGAGTAATCATTCTCCACAAACACTCTACTGTCTCCCACTTTTAACATTTTGTCCTTCTGCCACAGTTTTGTCAAAATCAACTCCTTGTGCTGGTAGGATTGCATCCTTCCTATTAAAGGTCTAGGTTGCTTTCTCATAGCCAGGTTTGGAGCATACATACAATGTGCCCTTTCAACTAACAATCCCTGCTGTGGAATACCACTCTAGTTGCTTATTTATGCTTTCATAAAATTAATCCAGTCTGTTCCCTCCAGCTTCTCTGGTATAGCTGAAAATCTCAGGTTTTCCCTGTATGCTATGTCCTCTAATTCTATTATTTTTTAAACATCTGTTCCTGCAGTCTCATATTTATCCAGCTTTTTCTTCATTTCATTCTCTGGTTTTTGCAGCTTTACCACTTCATCTGAATATCTGTTTAAAGCTTCTTCCATTGTTTCCAGCATTTTGTTGTTTGTGTTGATATACTCCATCATTATTTTGTTTATTTTAACCAGGCCTGTGTGTAGTTGTTTTTATGTCTTCCTGTAGGTTACTGGAAATCATGTCTGGAGGTTGTATTGCTTTTTGCTGAACATCTGCATAACTTTCCCCAGCCAGTATTTCTTCCCCACTTTTTGTAGCTGATTTTTTTCCAGGTGATCTGTATTTCTTATTTTCCTGGCGTCCAGGCAATACACTTACTAGCCAGTTACTGAAATTTTCCCCATAAACACAAAAGTCTACTGGCCTTTTTTGTTGAATTCCTGTTTTCACACTGGAAGAGCTAGATTTAAACTGTTACTCAATATGTAGCTATCTTAGAATCCAAATCCTGGACCACACAAGGAAGTAACCAGCATTCTTTCCTTTCTCATCCTGGTAAGAGGCATGTCTGTATGTCCTACAATGGTCTAATCCATAACAAGAATGTTTGGCTAGGTTGATGCCTGCATTACAAGTTCAGCATCATGACTTTTGGAATCCTTGTTCTATGTGAGGAAGAAGGCTTAAATTGCTGAGTTTGCTTTGTGCCTGTGTTGTGTTTTGGAGGTGTTTGAGGTTTAGGCAAGTTAATCTTTAGAACCTCATCATATGATGGATTATGTGTATTGTGATGGCCTTGGAGAGGTGTGATGTGGAGTGGGGTGTACTGCAAATGATTTTGGTGTCCGAGTTTACTGTGCGTACATTTGTTTTACCTTCAAGGATATTATATAAGTACATCTCTCACACACTGTGTTACACTGTTTAGTAACAGATGATCATTCTTACACTGTCTCAAGATACTCACCTCGATCAAGCTAGAAAAAGTGTGAGGAAGTGCTGCCTCATGATACCAACAGTAATAACTCTGGCAGGGGTAACTATAACTGCTTGGAGTTTGATTTTAGGATAATGTTTAGATGGATTTGCTGAGTATTTAAAGTTCAATACAAAACAACTAGCCTTTAATCCTTCTCATCACCAGCAAGAACCAGTAAAGTAATTATAGTAAAAAAACTCATTAATTTGGTAGTAAAATCAGTGCAAACAGTATCAGTACACTCAATATTAAGTAATTTCATCAAAGGTCTTTTAGACTGGTGAGTAGTTTAAGGGGAGAGACTATGCAAAATAACACTTGTGCTTATTGTCAACAGGTAATAAACTGGGAGAGGGAGGGACTTATGTTGTCAAATTGACGTAAGGGGCAGGCTACAACTGACTCAATGAGTTTAGGAACACAGCTACAAGAGGGAGGGTGGCTGGGAAGGAAATAATTAGACTCTTAGCTCTGAGTTCACTGATGTGGAACTTGCTTAATAGAAAGACAAGTCCTGAACTAGCCTAACACACACTCAATACATAAGAATAAAACTAGGGTTTAATACCAGCAGTTAGACAACTTAAGCAACAAAATGCAGTGCAACCATTACTAATATAGCCTTAAAGACCTTAGCTAAAGCAGATACAGACTGTTGAAATGAATTTAAAATCAGATCAAGAAATGAAAACTCTTATCTTTCTTTCTCTGTGTAATGGAATGATTACAATGTAATGCAATAATTGCTTTTACAATTTAGTAGATTATCTTTGGTCTGAGAGATCAGCCTTTGTAACCAAGCCAGAGTTTGGGCTGGGAGACCAAGTTCATCTAGAGTGTTCAGTAATTTTAAGCAAGATACATTTTTTTCCATAGTTTAAAATCACATGCTTCTCTGATGGAACTTTTGATGTGTATAGATGTAACCTTCATGGCTAGTTTTAGGTACTCATCAGGGAGCTGATCAGCAGCCAGAGTTGTAGGATTCAAGTTGGACAAAACTCTTTGGATTTTTTGGTAGAGAGGGGATACATTGAGAACATCTGTGGGGAAGTGGTTGTAAGCTGGTGGATATTAATGGTGTTATTTGGATTGGTAGAAGTGTGGTAACAGCATTTAAAAATGAGAGTTGAATATATTATTTGCAAATGGAGTTGGTTTGTTTTTCCAGGTTTCAGTAACATATTGATACTTGCCCAGTAAGTTCTGGGGTCACGTAAGGAGTCTGGAAAGGTGCTTATGACAGACGTTTTATTGGGTGCATTGGTCAGTATCAAATTGTATTGAATCCTTATTAGTGCTTAATCTAGCAGGTGAGTTTATCAGCTGGGTGAAACTGAACATGGTAATGCATTAGTTTGATTTAAGGTTGCCTAGTTGTAGTTAAAATCAGCTAGTAAAGTTTCTTGTGTGATTTGTATAAGGCCCAAGACAGTATACCTTCTGTAGTGGAGGAGGTTTATATTTGATGAGATGTAAGTGGTGATTATACATAGAGAGTTCTTGGGATTCAGATGTAGAATGGTGACTAGTCATTTAAGTTTTATCTAATTTAGGCCCAGTAAAAGGATAGATATATAGATAGACAGACAGACAGATAGGCCTAATGCATTTGAATATAAAATAGTTGCCCTCTTCTCTTGTTCATTCTGGCAGATATTTTAATATTGTAGCTAGGAGGTAAGATTTAAGTCCTGTTTCAGTAACTGACATTAACATGGGTGTGTGGATGGATAGCCATGCATGGAGTTGTGGTATTTTCTTAGAGAGGCTATGATGATTTATGTTGATGAGTTTTAAGTCCTGCTGGACTGCTAGAGGGGTGATGACTAGGATAAGTGGTTCTTGTTATGGGGCAGCAAGGTTTAGGAGAATATCTGTACATACTTTTAGTGGTGTGGTGCAGTTAGTGTCTTCTTAAAGGAAGGAAGCTGTATTCTTATATTTATTTTGGAATTAAGTGTTTTTGAAGTGATGGAAGAAAAATGTTGGATGGACTGGAAGTTGAACATAAGTAGCTGTGGACCATCACATGGTTGTTACTATTTTACTATTGTAATAGTTTCCACTGAGGAAATCTGAGAGTGGGCATAAAAAAGGTTATTGACTGTAAAATGAAGATAGGTATAAAAATCTAAAGAACAATGCTCCATTGAATTAAATATCCATACAAGATTATCAAAATGGATATCATAAGTCAAGTTCAGAAGTAAAATAGCATATAATTCCCTTAGGGGCATCATTAGACCGATAACTGACTCTCTCGTTTGTTTTCATTCATCTCTATTAAATTATCACTTAAGATTTAGGCACACATACATTAGCAGAAAAGAAAACAAACCATATTTACATTTTCAAATTCATGTATTATACATTACATATATGTTTTCTTTCTTTTTAACAATTATTCACTCCAGTATTACATAAATCTACCATCTCTTAAATCTCACTCCTCCTCCTAAACATTATTCAGCAAATTAACACCTTTTCATAAATATTTTGCATGCATGCCTCTGGCCTACCTTACTCATATTCTCAAACTTTCACTGTTTGTTTTTCTTATCCATTGTACCCATAATATTGTTTTCCTCTGTAATATTGTTCATTTGTCTCTATTCGTATGTATTTGTATGTCTGTTTGGGGCTTTTCCCCTTGAGTCTCCACTGAAAAAGGGTAATTCTTACCCAGCTGGACCAACCCGGTTAACGAATGCAAATACATAAATAATTATGTAATTTGCTCCTTTTCTTTTCTAAAATTCCCCCTCTAGTTCTTTTATCTCATTTACAGCATTCAGTACTTCAGTTACAGTTGGTTTAGATTTTGATTTCCATTTTCTAGTAACTGTTTTTGTCATATTATAACATTAAGCTTATTATGGTGGCTGCCAAAAAAGCAATTAACAGAAAATGGAAATCAGAATGTAAACCAACTATACTAGAAGTAGTCACTGTAGTAACAGAGATAAAGCAACTGGGACTGAGATCTTTAGAAAAGGGTAGGAACAAACTACATATGAAAAAATAGGAATTGTGGGAACAATACATAAAAGGGAGGAATGAGGTTTAAAAGAAGGCAGGACTTAAATGAGCTATGTAATCTTTGAAAATGATTGGGTAAATTATAAGTGATGTATAATGTTTGTGACTGGGATTGTGTCAGTATGGTTTTTGATGTAAAATGCTTGCAACTAGGATTGTGTCGGTGTGGTTTGTTTTCATTTATATAAATGTATGATTGGCTTTGTCATAAGTGATGGTTTAATAAAGATGTTTATTGTTTAAAAAATAAAAGGCCTGGAAATGAATAATTTATGTAATGTTGCTTAGGTTATATGATATGTAGCAATATATGTGAAGTGTAATGTTTGTAAACATGAACTTGTTAATACAGTTTGATTACTTTTATATAAATGTAAATTTGCCTATGTCAAAGTGATAATTCAATAAAGGGGTTTAAAAATATATTAAGGCCTTACTGTGTATAACAATTTACATCCATTGTCCCAGCTCAAAAGAACCATTTCCTTAGTTATAGCCATTTGCTCCCTTGGTATTTCTGAGTACCCAGTAAGGAATTTTAAAATCTGCAAACTCACTACACTCCAGAAAACATGTTTTCAGTTACTTTTCTCTTTTCCATCATAGTTCCAGCATTTGCTGTTTACCTCAAGAGAAATTCCCTGAATTCTGCTTGGGGTATAAGAAATACCTATGCAAACACTTCCAAGAAAAAATCCTAAATCCATTGTTTCCTTATGGTTTTCTTATTCTCCCTTCCCTATCTTTTCTAAGTCCCTCTGATAGATTTTTAGAGTTATCATGCAATATATATATATATATATATATATATATATATATATATATATATATCATACTATTATCTTTTTTTTAAACAGCTACTATTCTAGTCTCAACCAAAAAACTCCACCTGAACTGGTCTTTGACTTAGCATCCCCTATCCTTTTCTCTTTGCATACACTCTGACATCAATCCCTGGTAGGGAAGGCAGTCTCAAACTACCTGCAGTCCAAACTTCTGTTTGGCTCCATGCCACTCTGTTATCTTTTCCTTTCTAGTTATTTGCTCCCAATACCTTGGTTCCTTTCACAAATTTCTCCATTAAATTCCAGATCCACCATGACTGTTTTCTGTATCCTACAAGCAGTCATTCCTATTGGTAAAATCTTCTTTCTGCATTCCCATGTCGGCTTAGTTCATAGATTTATTTCATCAACTTTAATAATATAATGTAATATGTAGGATTGTTGTTATTCTCCTTAAGGATCTGTATCCAAAATCCTACTCTATACTTATTTCTTGAACTACCTGTCACCATTTCATCATCATTCCTTTCCACTTTGATTTAGAACCTTCTGCTTGTGTTATGTATATAAGCCTTGGCAGCTGAGGAGCTCTAAAGTATCCCTTCCAGTAAGGACATTTTAATCCTCCTTCTTCTATGGGAAGAATAAACTTATCCCACTTAACTCTTGTCCTCTTCTTTTCCCAAATAATTTCCTTCAAGTCTTCATTAATCGTTGTCCACAATGTCTGCTCTGGTTATTTAAAATATGCCTGGCCTAACTAAAAGGACTGAAAACATTTTCACTGCTTGTACCCTACTATAGTTGTAATCAAGTGCTTCCAGTTTCTACAGTTTTGAAGTATGTTTTGTTTAGTCTCTTCCCACATATCCTTTTTAATACCTGTATTAAATTATCACTTAAGACATAGGCAAACATACATTTATATAAAAGAAAAATATATTAATATATTCCCAGCTGCAAACATTATACACCACATATATTTTTTGTATAAACATTACATAAATTGAGTTCCTGCCTTCCTTTAACCCTCACTCCTTCCCCAAAACATTATTCTCCATGTATTGATTTGATCCCACTTCCAGTTCTTTAACTCTTTTTACAATATTCACTACTTCAAATACAGGTGGTTTAAACTTTGATTTCCATTTTCTAGTGACTGCTTTTTTGGCAGCCACCAGAATTAAACTTAACAATTATGTCTAGCATTTCAGATGCTATATCCCAGCTCAAAAAAAAATCCTTAGTTACACCCATTTGCTCATCCAATATTTCTGACACTTACTGGGGAATTTTTAAAGTCTGCCAACTCATTACTCTCCCAAAACATGTGTTCCCATATACCTCTTTCTTCCCATCACACTTCCAACATTTGTCATATAACTGAGGAAAAATTCTTTGGAGTCTGCTTGTGGTATAAAAATAACTATGCAAACACTTATAAGCTAAAATCTTAAATATTCTAGACTTTTTTGCATATTTGGAAGCCATACATATATCCCCCCATTGTTTCCTTGTGAATTGCTTATTGATTCTTATAGTTATCATGCAATATTTTATATTCCATACTAATTATCCCTTTTTTAACAGATTCTGTTGTAGATTCAACTAAAAGTCTGCCAGAGCAGGTCTTTCTCTTAGGATCTCCCTGTTCCTTTCTTTTGCCTGTACTTTGATATTAATCCTGATAGGGAAGATAGTCTCTAGCCTGCACTCCAAATGTTTTATTGGCCTCTTCTCATTTTGTTACCTTTCTTTCTCTATTTTTCTTTTTTTTGCTCCCAGTACCTTGGTTTCTTTACCAGTTCTCCCCAGTAATCTCTAGCCCCCTCTTACTTATTCTCTGTACTCGTTCTCCCCAGTAATGTCTAGCCCGCTCTTGCTTATTCTCTGTACTTGTTCTCCCCAGTAATTTCTAGTCCGCTCTTGCTTATTCTCTGTACTTGTTCTCCCCAGTAATTTCTAGCCCGCTCTTGCTTATTCTCTGTACTCGTTCTCCCCAGTAATGTCTAGCCTGCTCTTGCTTATTCTCTGTACTTGTTCTCCCCAGTAATGTCTAGCCTGCTCTTGCTTTATTCTCTGTACAGGTTCTCCCCAGTAATGTCTAGCCCGCTCTTGCTTATTCTCTGTACTCGTTCTCCCCAGTAATGTCTAGCCCGCTCTTGCTTATTCTCTGTACTCTTAATTGCAGTCATCAGTAAAACTTCATTTCTCCCTTCTCATGTCCAGTTTTTAGATGCTTTCTGCTATTTTATGGATAAAATATTATACAGCTATAGTTATTCTCCTTAAGGAGGTGCATCCAAAACCTAACACTCTCCTTATTTCATGAATGTTCCCCCTGCTTCACCATCATTCCTTTCCACTCTGAATTATAGCTTATGTATGTGAACCCTAACTGTGTAGCTCTACAATAATATCTCTTCAAATCAGGTAATCCTAAACCACCTTGTTATTTTGGAAGGATCAACTTATCCCACGTGACCCTTGCATATCACCCTCCCAAATAAAATTCTTCAACTCTTTATTAATTACTGTCCACAGCTCCTCCTCTGGTTGATAAACTATACCTGAACTCTATATTAAACTAAAGGGAATAAAAACATTTTGTTTGTCTCTTGCTATCCATATCCAAACACAAGAGCTTCCAGTTTCCCCTCTTTTGTATTATTTTTATTTATCTTTTGTTTACTCTCTTCCCACATATCTGTAGCTGCCATAGCAGAATCCTTTTTAATCCGTAGTTCTAAATATTTCTTTCTATTGTGTCCCCCTCAACACGAGTTTTTTTTTAGAAAATTTATCTGTGGGTACATAGTTTACAGTTGTAGCCCTTTTTTTTGTCTTCATTAATTTTATATCCCCAAAAGACTTGAAACTGTCTCAAAAATGTTCCACAACACTGAGATGTCCTTTTCTGTTTTTATCACATGCAAAATTATATCATCTGCAAATAAAGCCAACTTTTCTTGATTATTGATATTTTCAAATCTAGGTGCTTAGGATTTCCCTCTCTCTTCCCCCCTTGGCTGACCTGGTGTGACTTAGTTTGAACTCTACAGTTCCCTACAAAATGATGCCTACAGGACTGCAATCAGTTTCTCTCAACATTTAAACAGATTGAACTCTACAGTTCCCTACAAAATGGTGCCTACAGGACTGCAATCAGTTTCTCTCAACATTTAAACAGATTGAACTCTACAGTTCCCTACAAAACGGTGCCTACAGGACTGCAATCAGTTTCTCTCAACATTTAAACAGATTGAACTCTACAGTTCCCTACAAAACGGTGTATACAGGACTGCAATCAGTTTCTCTCAACATTTAAACAGATTGAACTCTACAGTTCCCTACAAAATGGTGTCTACAGGACTGCAATCAGTTTCTCTCAAGATTTAAACAAATTGAACTCTACAGTTCCCTACAAAATGGTGTCTACAGGACTGCAAACAGTTTCTCTCAACATTTAAACAGAGTAGGTTGCACACACAAAAAACATTTGTTAAGCTTTCACTTACAGTGCTTTGTAATTAAGCAGGTCGAAGGTTGTCGTTAGGCCCGGCAAGCCAGCATGTAAAACTCTACTGCCAATCATTAGCGGACAAAAGCCGAAAGACACACACACACCATATTGGTCAGCCATAGGGCTCTTTGTTTCTACTTGAGTGGTTGCCTCCTTCCCCTGTAACTGAAGTAAATTGACTCTTACATTAAGAGCTGTAATACTTACCTTATAGCTTTAGGACACCTTAGGAAACCTTGTAAACTGCAATAGCCTGACATTTGAACAAGTAACCCTTGTAAAAATTCCCAAAATTGTATACTGTTGGTCTGTCTTTCTTGCTAAACATAAGTGAAATTACACTGCTGAGTGCAAGTAACATTAAAATTAAAGTACTGAGTGCAAATAACACAGTGCTGAGTGCAGATTTTAGGCCCTTACATTCAACTTATCTCTGGTGTGGTGTCTTGAGTCAATCAGGGTATTACCTGTAACCACTCCCACTGCCTTCTCTTTTCCCCCACCCCCCTCTTTCCTCAAACAGGTTAAACTGCTACAATTCAGTACAGGCATCATTTTCAAATCTAGGTGCTTAGGATTTCCCTCTCTCTTCCCCCCTTGGCTGACCTGGTGTGATTTAGTGTAAGTTTCTTCATTGTATGGATCTTTTACTGTTTTTTGTGTAACTGAATGACCTACTGCTAAATTCTGATTCTGCACAGACTGCTCTATTTTTTTCAGAGGCTCTATAAGTAGCTAGTGACTTTACTGAATTTCTGTGGTAATATTTGTGTTTAAACTGAACCTGTACCTAGAGAAAGTGTATAATCAGAGCTCCTCCTTGCTGTATGTGTTTTTTAATGTTTAAATTGCACACACACATTGAAGAAGTGCTTTTATGACTTGAATAACTTGGGCTAGCTATACCTGAAGTGCTTTTACTGGCAATTTTCCAGTTGTACAATTGTGAATAACTGATTTAGTTTTTATGGTATATCTTTAAAATCTGGCAAGTGTTTATTTACTGCATTGCTCTCTTGCTTAGGTTTCTTAGCTATAAATCTTAGTTAATTCTGAAGTATGCTACTTTACCCCCCACCAAACCTTTCTAAATGCATTATTATATAATAACTGCCTGTTGTTGCCTTTATGCTTACCCTAGAATCTCTGCTTTTCTCTTTTCCTAGTTGAACTCTACAGTTCCCTACAAAATGGTGTCTACAGGACTGCAAACAGTTTCTCTCAACATTTAAACAGAGTAGGTTGCACACACAAAAAACATTTGTTAAGCTTTCACTTACAGTGCTTTGTAATTAAGCAGGTCACCATATTGGTCAGCCATAGGGCTCTTTGTTTCTACTTGAGTGGTTGCCTCCTTCCCCTGTAACTGAAGTAAATTGACCCTTACGTTAAGAGCTGTAATACTTACCTTATAGCTTTAGGACACCTTAGGAAACCTTGTAAACTGCAATAGCCCCGCTACGTTCGCCCTCACTACGCTCAGGCTCTCTTCGCTCCCCTCCCTGCCCCCAATTCCCTACCACTCCCAGTACCTCTAAATTTATAGTACTATAGCCACTCCCCCACTTTCTAGATCCTATCTGCTTTCATCTGGGATAATTCCACCCACCCCCATTCTACTACCTACATTTTAATAGCACCTATTTGCTTTCATCTGGCATTCTCCCATCCCCCTTCCAGTACCTTTACCTCACCACTCTATCTTCTGGTGTTGCATCACCAGGTAAAACAGTTCCTTAACTCACAAGCTGAATCACAGATAATGATATACTCCTCTTTACTACCCCTCTTGTTCACACCATACCTCCTTACCTTGTATGAAAACCAGTTTCTCATGGGATTTCAGGTCCCAAAAGGCCATACTATCACCCCAGCTGTAAATCCTTCCACCTTCAACCATACTTACAGTACCAGATCCTATCCAACATATTGTTCAGTCTATCAACAACTCAACCCCAGGCACATTAGCTCTAGATCCAAACACTACCACAAACTAATAAACAAATTCCTGAAGTTCATCACCAAACCTAATACTTGGTGGTGATATTCACCCCAACCCTGGCCCACTCACTTCAGATACACATACCCCCTCTACTTGCAATCTAAGCTACAAACCTACAATTAATAGGCCAACTAACTCTCTCCTAGTCTGTCATCTCAATATTAGAAGCATTAATAACAAGGTACATGAATTGCATGCACTTCTGGATGTCCACTCCCATGAGATTCTCTGTTTATCTGAAACCTGGTTAAAACCTAACACTAAAGACAATGAAGTGTTACCACCTGGGTACAACATACACAGGCTGGATTGTGCTTTGAGGAAGGGGGCTGGGGTAGCTGTACTCTATAAATCTGAGTTGAATGTCACCATAGATGTAATACAACCTCCTCAGATTAATAACTCGGAGATTCTTGCCACCAAATTGCAACTTAATAAAAATAAATGCATTAATATCATCTGTATGTACATTCCCCCAGGTAACAATATATCTACATTTGAAGATATCCTGCACTGGCTATCATGTCACTACCCCCAAGAAACCCTACTACTTGGAGACTTTAACATAGACTGGGGCACCTGTTCCTCAGAATCCCCAACCAGCCATATTAACCTGCATGCATTTACGCAAATCATATCCACCCCTACCAGGATAGGTAAACCCAACCATAAAGAAAGTATACTTGACTGGGTACTCATAAACAGTCACCCCCAACTGTACACCTCTGGTACCCTCCTTAATGGCCTACGCGATCACCTTCTCACATATGTAATTAAGCACAAAACCATTAATTTCCAACAACCCTTACTCAGAAAGGTTAGAAACAATAAAAACGTTGACCCTGCCAAATTCCAACAAGAACTAAACTCATGTAATTGGCCTATTCTAAAACACCTCACCTTAGAGGAAGCAGTAGCATACTTTAACAACAAATTCCTTGAGATCCTTGATTTGCATGCACCTGTTCATTCAAAGAGAACCAAGGCAAAAACTGCACCATGGCTTTCTATAGAGTCTAAACTTAAAATTACCGTTAGAAAAAAAACATGGGCTTTATGGCATTCTTCTAAAGACCCTCAAGATCACATTAAATACAGGCAATCCAGGAACGAAACCAAAAATTAAATTTTACAAGACAAAAAACAATACTACTGTAATTTACAGACAGTAAATCAAAATAACCCTCAGAAGTTTTGGGCAGGTTTAAATAATCTATACATCCTGGACAAACTTCAACCCCAGTCCCTGCTTCTACTATTGATAAAACCCCTGAAGATGTTTCTGATAGTTTTAACCAATTCTTTACACAGACAATTCAAGCCCTAGCTAGCCAACTACCTCCTAGCTCCCCTGGTCCTGAAAATAGCATCCCTAGAAACCTACTCGCGTTCAGCTTCCAACCAGTCGCCACTTCACTTATCCGTACCTTGATCAAAAAATTAAAACCCACTACACTTTCTGCTGATCAACTCCCTGCCGAGTACCTACAAAAATCAGCTGATGCTATTGCTTATCCCATCTCAATACTAATCAATCGAACCATAGTAGAAGCTAAAATTCCCACCATCTGGAAAATATCCTATGTAATCCCACTTCACAAAGGAGGCAGCTCTACTGAATTCTCCAATTATAGGCCAATAGCTATACTCTCTCTACTTGCAAAGATTATGGAAAAATGTATTCATAGACAACTCATGCACCACCTAATCCAAAATCGCCTTATGGCAGACACTCAGCATGGCTTCCATCCTCATCACAGTACTACTTCAGCCCTCCTAGCCTTTACTAACACCATAAACCATAATCGCAACAATAATTATATATCCTCAGCCCTCTTTTTGGATCTTTCCAAGGCATTCGATATGGTTGATCACCAACTTTTAATCCACACCCTGCAAACATTCTGTCTAGATACTGGAGCCCTCTAATGGTTTCAATCCTACCTGAAAGGTCGACAGCAGGCTGTCCTCTGGCAGAATAAACTCTCTAACCTTCTACCTAACACCCTTGGAGTACCACAAGGCTGTTCTCCATCCTCATTAACGACCTTTATACTGTCATCCCAAAAGTCAGCTGTATCCAATATGCTGATGACTCTACTCTGATTTACTCAGCCACATCTCCAGTAGAGTTATGGTCAGCTACCCAGACCACCTTTAATACAATAGAAAACTGGCTTTCTGAACATCGTCTGATCCTAAATCCCAAAAAAACTAAAATGCTGTTATTTTCACCAACACGTAGGTTTACCTCTTTCACCTTTACCATAAAATCAAATTATGGCACAATAATCTCCCCTGATCCATCTACAAAACTATTAGGTGTCATCATAGACAACAATCTAAAATTTGACCTACATGTTAACCAAACTATCAAAACCATCAATAAAAACTTTACAGAATAAAAGCCTTCCTAACCCCTCCAGCTAAAATTGCCATAGCTCGCTCTCACCTTCTTTCAACCCTTCTGTATGCATCCCCTCTACTCTCGAATTTAAACAAGACTGTCCTTAACAAACTCTCAATTTGCTACAACCACATTTCCAGGTTTGCCACTGGGCTGCCTTTTAGGACGCATCATTGCATCAATCTAAATCAGCTTGGGTGGCTTGAACTACCCAGCCTAATCCAGTATAACCAACTGATTATGGCCTATAAAATCCTCTATAATCCAGACAATACTCCTGCACTTAAAAATATTATCACCCCCTATAACAATCCTAGACCGCTTAGATCCTAACAAACTACTAATTCAGACTAGCAAAATTAATAACACAGCCGGTGATTCTCTCTTTGCAAACTCTGTAAGTAGATCCTGGAACTCTCTTCCAGCTGATATTACCTTACTTTCCACCTTAGGTCAATTTAAAACTAGACTCAGACAACATTTGTCACTTAACTGGCTATGTCAATGTATCAAGCCTGGCTAACTCTCTCTAGAATGTGTAAAAATCTGTTAACCAGTTTACTGTGTAATTTATTTAATCCTGACTTGTGCTCAGGATTAACTGTAACCTGTGGAACTTGTTTAACTTGCTTACTTATGTAATCTCTGTAAATAGTCTGTTTGTAATATGTAATGCTGTATCTGCTTACCCTTGGAGCTTTTCTCCCTGGGCCTCCGCTGAAAATGGACATGCATCCAGTCGGACTATCCCGGTCAACAAATGTAAAATAAAAAATAAATAAATAAATAAAAATTACCATACCAATTATATCCTTGAATTTGTAGGTCCCCTTATTTTCTTTGTTAATGGCACAAAATATAATGTGAATTACAAAGGGGAAGGAGAAAACCCCTGCCTCGTTCATCTGCTCAGGTACAACTTATCAGAGAGGACCCCCCACTTTAATTTTTGCCTCCAATCCCACATATATATATTCCTCATTAACCTTATTCTTGTATCAGGAAATGCAAATGCTTCCATTGCCCTACTCATAAAATCTCAGTTTATTTTATCAAATGTTTTCTATGCATCAAGACCCACCAATAGCAGCAGCATTTTCTTACATTCTGCTTCACTCTGGATCATCATTGCTCTGTTAATGCTGTCAAATGTTTTCTTCCCTCCACAAAACCACATTGATCCATATCTATAAATTTTAGCAGCGCCTTTGCCATTCCTTTAGCTAATATTACATATAAACATTTTATAATCATGGTTCAGAATTGAAATGGACCTATATGAAGCTGTGTCTGCTGAGTATTTACCATCTTTATGTATTACAGCCACCACTGTTTTCTTCCAGTATGTTGGTGCTTCCTGTGATTTTATGAGGTAGTGCCATCTGTGCCAGGGAGAGTAGGGCAGTACATGTGTACATATGCCAGCATAGCTAGCTGGAGTTTTGTAAAGAATTTTATGTTATTTTACTATCATACTGATTTGTGCAGATGTTTGAGTTAAAAAAATATAGTGGTAAAGTTACTTGTGTTAAAAATGCATCAACAGTAGGTCCTGCTGGATAGAAAGAATGTGTGCACGTATATTGGGTTGTATTGTTGTAACTAATCAAATCTGTATGCTTATCAGAAAACCCTGAAAGGGTGAAAAGTTTGAAATTGTGTTATAGCTTTCAGATGCTGCTGCAGATCTTATTGTACCAGAATCAGGTGACCAAAGTTGATGTCATCCTCCAACCAGAATCTGGTTTCTTTGGAGCTGTCACAGCTGCACTTTGGAACCTGACAGGAAAGATTTCTGACAGGATATATGTTTCATACATCTACACAGACAAAGGGAGACATCATCTGGCTTTTGCTGTGATAAGACTTAGCACACATCATATTGCCTTGCTTTAGTAAGTAGTTAGGGAACATGAATTATTTAGTCAGTCAGAGACATTTAGTGAGAATAGTTAAGTTTTGTTTTCTGCATCTGTGAGAAACTATCCAGCTGTAATATTTTTTATATCTCTGTGGTTGACACGCTGTTGTTTATTGTATTCAGTATTCTCCTGTTTTCTGTTTTGTTATTTATTATTAAATATTTTAATACCTTTCATTGTGGCTGGTTCTTTAGAGAAAACGTTTAACATCTTGAGAGTACGTATGCTTGTTTTAATGACACTGTGGCCACTCCTGAAAGCCTTGCTGCACTGGTTACACCTTACCATTTATATTAGTATTAATTTTACACAGTATAATTGGGTACCCTTTGTAAGAGCCTTAGGGTAGCTGACTGGTGGCAGAGTTTGGCCAGGAAGGGGCACAGCTAGTAAATCTGTGCCAGCTTTTCCCAGGTATGTGTGCATGTGTCTGTGTCTGTGTAAGCTACTGGAAACAGGGACACACAGCTCCAAAGTGGTCAGTGTGGAGTTTTGTGTGGTTCTGGAGAGAGAAAGAGAGTCCAGCCCCAGATATGGAGCATGTTCCCTGTGTGCTCTTCAGGGGAAATTGTGCTTGGTACAGGAAGCTGCATCTGAAAATACTGTGTGACTCCAGCTTTGCTCTTAGTGATCATCCTTCACCAGAGTCAGTGGTGAGGATTGAGTCTTCTTGATTGGTGGCCTTCCTTGTAAAAATACTGTTAAAACAAAACCTTCCAGATCTTTATCACTTTCTTTTCTCCTAGCTTCCAAACTTCCACTGGAATACCATCTATTCCTGGAGATTTTCCTGCAGATTGATTAAACATCACCATTTTTTATCTCATTTCATCTTATCTTAACTGTTAATTGTTCAGCCTAATCTACCTCTAACCTTGTCATACTTAAGTCTTCCATAACTATTTCCATTGCTCTTATTGTTTTTCCTCTGCTTTATACAATTTTTTATAAACTTTTCAAAGTATCGCTAATACCTGTACAGGATCTCCAGTTCTTTTTCTTGTTCTAGGCTCCCTGAGTTTGGCCACAATGTTGTTTTACTTTCTGTTGCCTGGGTTATTCTGCTAAAAGTTTTTATGCTTTGGAGTTATAATCAAAAACAGTTGACTAACAGCAATTCTAATTTCAAATTATCCAGATACGTTCTTATTTTTACTTTAACATTTTGCAGTTGTGCCTCTTCTTATTTTTTTGAGATTTGCCTTATTATGCAATACTTTTACCTTTGTCACCATTTCTAAATAATTGTTACTTCTTAACTATATCTTGTTTTCTTTTATTTCAACCACGTTTTTAAACTCTATTTTCATTTTATCCAACTCATTAGTTATAACTTCTAAAGAAATTTATATTCCCTTTTAACTCCCAAATAATTTCCAGTACCCATTCTTAAATTAGTTTCTTTTTATAGATAGGTGGGGAAGTGCCAGTGTCTCATTTTTCTTCATTACCCTCCATTTTTATCTTAGTTGTTTTTGGTGCATGATCTGAAATAGTTATTGGATGTGTGTTGAAGCTTTGAATTAAATGCATGTTACTGTGAAATATATTTTCTGTCTATTCTAGTCCAGTTATTGTACTTTGAGTAATAATATGTAAATTCTCTCCAAGTTCCTACTACTGAATTCACATACTCAGTACTAAATATTTTCATACATTTCTTCAGAAATCTACCCTCTTTGTTATATTCCCCTTCTAGGTCCCCCAGATACATCCCCACTGTTGCAAATCAAGTACCTATAAGTAATATGCCCTGCTGAATGCTGATTATTTCTCCCCAAATTTTCTTAAACTCCAGAATAGCAGTTTTGGTCGAATGTAAACACATGCCAGCATAATTATCTTCCTTTGTCAATAGTGCCTTACTGCTACAAATCTACCATTAATATATTTTCTTCCCCTGTTCTACCATTATTGGAGACCCTTTTCCTTTGTTCTTGATATTTTACTGAATATCCATCATAAAGTCGTTTCTTTCTGTAATTCACATACTCATTTCTATCCAGATATGTTTCCTGCAACATTATTTGCATCTTAGAATTCCTAACATAATTTAATCTTGTTTTCTGTGTGTCAGTAGCTGTATGTACATTTGCATTCCAAGATAATATAAACAGGGTAGCCATTAAGATAGAAAGCTATTGCTCCCACCTATTACATACAACAGTTCTTTTGAATGTGTATTTCTAACTTTTGACTTACATGCACACACTGTTTGCCAGGCTGATCTTTTGTACATTCTTTCTTCTCATTTCCATTTGAAACTGTCACATTTTCAAGACTTTTTGCTTTAATGAAAACCATCAAACAAAGAAAAGAAAAGTAAATAATTTTTTTCAGAACCTCCTGTCCCTTATTAACTTAGAACAAACACACAAAACTGTGTACATTTTCAACAAATGAAGTTTAAACCTCCAGATAGGAGCCCTAAATTGACATCTGCACTCATGGTTATAACTAAATCTAAAATTAAGGTTACCCATATTAGAGCATATGTTACAGCCTATGTTTCCACTTACACTATTTGCTGTTCGTATTTTTTTATCTCTTTTTCCCTTTCAGATGTGAAAAGCAGCTTGCACGCTTTCAGAAAACATTAACATTTAGCAGCACTAAGAAAAGGTGCACTGACCACGTTTAAGTAAAAATAAATTGTGCACTTTTCTATTAAATGAATTAAAATATTGAGGCTGCTAGAAAGTCTATTATTTCTTATTCATAGTTTCATAGGTTCATAGATTAGTACTAGGCTAACTGTCCTTGTGGGCCATTTTAAGTCTAGCCAATTACCCTATGGAGAATCAAACCCTGCACCTTGTGTTTCCAAGGTAAACACCTTAACCATTATGCCATCCTCCCACAATTTCATATTTTATTTTTCACTGAACTGTTTAGCAGTGTTGGTATAATGGTTAAGATCTTTGTCTCCCATGCATGAAGTAAAAGGGTTTATCCTAAATGTCAGCCAGTGCCTGTGTGAAGTTTGCATTTTCTTCCTGTGTCTCTCTGGGGTCCCTCCAGAAAGCATGCTGGGTGGTTTTAAACTCACCCAAGAATGACGTAGTGGGCAGCAGCACAGACTCTTGATGGTGCCCAGCAGGGGAATAATTGCATAAACCAACAGCTTTGGGCATCAGCTGTGTCGGGCAGTACCCTCTAGACATGAGAACATGGATAACAAACTGAGTGCTGTGTCAGGACTAACCACTCAAAAGTGCAAAAATTGGCTGTAGGTGATTTGTTCACATTTAACTAATGTCTCCAAAAATAGGAATAGATATTTGCTAGTGATCTTCTTTTTTTCTTCTTTTGTCCCTAGGAGGCAGCCTGCCGAGGTGGTTAACACCTTAGTCAGTATGCTGCTCTGGGTGTCACTGGATTCTGGATTTCTTTCATGATGCCTATCCATGGCAATATTTCAGGTCTCCTGTAGGTCAAGTTGTCAGCTTGTTGGTGCTCTTCAGTCTGTTTAGCCCATGTATTCTTTGGGGCAGATTTGTGAACTCTGCAGTTTTCAGAGCACTCTCTCCCTAATGGTCTGTATGGCAAACAGCAGGTATCCATCTTGCACGTGTGTCCAAACCAGTGCAGCCTTCTCTTCTGGATCTGTTCACTGATATTTGGCTGCTGATCACATCTGGTCCATATAGTCTAATTTTTAATGTGGTCACAAAGTGAGATTACCAAGATTTCGCACAGGGATCACATTCAGAAGACTTCAAGCTTGTTCAGGTCTGGCTTGGGAAGGATCCACGGTTCCAATTCATAAATGAGAATTGGTGAGATCAGTGCCGGAAAAGATGAATCTTGGTGGTGATAGGGATGTTTGTCCTCTTCCAAAGACACCACTTCATTGAGGCAAATGCTTCAGTGGCTTGTCCAATCCTGCTATGGCCTTCAGCTGTTGATGCCACCTTCTTCTCCAGAACTAGTGAACCCAGATACTTGAATTCTTGCATTTGTGATCTGAACTCCCCCGAGGTGGATGGTGGCTTGTGACCCATCATTTGCCATCACTTTGCTCTTGCCCACGTTTATCCATAGGCCATATGATTTGGCAATGCAGATGATGTCAAAGAGGATATCTGTGACCTCAGCATCACTGGATGCCAAAGTGGAGCTGTCATTGATGAACATCAGGTCAGTCAGAGAATGGGATTTTTCTTACTGGACTCCACTCCTGCCCTCAAAAGCTCTGCTCATGATGGCATTTACCACTATTTTCACAGCAGTGGAGAGACTATATCCCCTTGATGGACCCCAATCTGCATGGTAAGCTATTCAGACAGTTCATTCCTTTTGGACACCTGGCTGTATGAACCATTGTACACCATTTGAAGGAGTGTGATGATTTTCTTCGGCACGTGATTGGTTTCCAGTGTCTTCTACAAGGAATGACAATGGATATATTCAAATGCGGACTTGAAATTGATAAAGACGATAACCGTACTTTCTCCACACCAGATTCTTTCCTTCATTAGCTGATGGATGGCAAAGATTTGATCACAGCATCCCCTGTTTAGTCTGATGTTCTTCCCTGCTGGTTTGCTCACAGTGTTTCTGCAGCCCAGATTGTATGATCTGCATAAAACTTTGCCGATGATGAAGAGCAAGCTGATGCCATGGTAGTTCTTGCATTCCCTGTTGTCCCCCTTCTTGTGGATGGGTATGTTGATGGCCTTCTTCCATGTGGATGGTATCTGTTCTGCAACCCATAGCAGCTGGATCAGTGCGTGGAGTCGAGGGAACAGGATATTGCCTCCAGCCTTGACTGCTTCCACAGTGACTTGATCTACTCCTGGAGTCTCACCATTTCTCAGTATTCTGACAGCTAATTTCACCTCTTTGACCATTGGCTTTGCATCAGTCACTGGGGCATTAGGGAGATTGATGGGTGGCATATTGATCATTGGAAGTGAAATGGGTCTTGGCTGTAAAGCTCTTGAAAGAATTCCCTCCAATGTTTCAGGTATTCACAAGGTGAGCACATGAATATCCCATCTGCTTTTTGATGTAATTGTGGTGGATTTAGTCTTCCCACACAATTGTTTGAGGGTGCTGTATAGGGTGCGGTGTTCATGTCTGGATGCTGCCTCCTCAAAATTAGCTGCCACCTAGCTCCAGCATGCTTCCCTTTCTGCTTTCAGCCTCTGGTGAACTTCTCAATTGAGCTGCTGGTTTCATTTATAGTTGACCAGCTTCACTTGCGTCTACTGGGCTGCAAGATTCAGGCACTCATTAGATATCCATGTCTGCATTCAGTGGAAAATGGGTGGGCATAGTGATTTGCCGCATTCCATGATGGAGTTTGATATCTGCTTTTCTACTTCATCCACATCCTCCATTTGGGCCAATGCTGCAAACCAGTTTAACAATGTGATCTGTAATTTTTGTTTGCAGGCAGGCCCATCAGTTACTTCTAGTGCAGCCTGGCTGGTGGAGGTGACTTGCGCTTTGCACACTGTAAGTAAAGCTGCACCACAGCATGGATAAGGTAATGATCAGAGCCACATTTAGGTCCTCGCCTAGCACGGATATCCTGGAGCGATGATTGCAAGCGAGAGTTGACCAAAATGTAGTCTAATATGGCCGAGTCCTCACAGGATTGGTTTTGCCATGTGATCTGGTATTTGCAGGGATGCTGGAAATGGCTCTTTCCCACAATGAGATCATTGCTAGTCATAAGTGGGTTGAGTTTCCGGCCTACTCTGACCTACACCAGAGAATTTGTGCTAACTGTGGGAGGAGTATATGTGCCTTTATTGACAAGTATGTGCCTGCCATAAAGCCCAGCAGCCCCGGTTCATGGATAGCTCTGTTGAGTGAAAGCTAGATGTAAATCCAATCAACCTGACAAACATGAATTAAGGATTGTTCCACTCTATACTGGTTCACTGGTAGGGTGCAGCTTGGAAATGATTGAAGTGAGGGTAAAGAGGAAAACAGACATACTCTGTATCCAGACGATAAGATAGAAGAGCAGTGCAGTAAAACCACTTGGCTTGGGATTTAGAGACTACTACTTGGTGGGGGGGGGGGACTGACTAGAAATGGTGTGGGAATTGAGGTTAGGAAGAGACTTCAAAAGACAGTGACAGATGTCATTAGAATTTAGTGATATTCTCAAGGCAATCAGAATCCACGATGTAAGCTTAGGGAAGTATTCATAATGCCCACCTATGCTCTACAGCAGGGTTGTGATAGTGATGAAAAGAGTGCATTTGGGCAACAGTTGCAGGACCTACCAGATTAAGCAGGACAGCATGAGTTGGTGTTGAGATTGTGGGACCTGTATGCATGTATCAGGACAGATGGAACAGGATATGAGAACTGCCTAGTTCTACATGGGTAGGGCAACAGGAATAAAGATGGAGGGGCCATTCTAGACTTCTGACTGGCAAATAGCTTAATTCTGCCCAACAAGACAGGCAAGTACAAGATCACAATTAAGAGTGGCCAACTTGCAACTCAGTAGACTTCCTTCCTTCTAGTAAGGCACTGAGGTAGAATCAGTGGTTGCAAAGTCATTCACAATGAAACATTTAGCCGACAGCTTAAACCACTGATTACCACAATCAGCTGCAGACAGTGGTCAGAGAAGGCTCTGAGGTCAGCAGAGACTAGGTTGAAGTCCTGGAAGTTGATTGGAGAGAAAGCACAAGAGTTCAAGGATATACTCATGGCTTTAGCACTACAGGAAGATGAGGAAATAGATGGAGTTGAAGAACAATGTCAGTGCCTCAAAACAGCATGTGTGAGGACTATATGACAGATATGCATCCAAGCTAGGTATGGAAATAAGGTACATAAGGAAAGCTGATAGTGGAGTAGAGAAGTCCAGGAAGAGATGGGCAGGATAAGAAGGAACACTGGTTGGTTAAGAAAGAGGCTAAGAGGGTGTGTGGCTAAGATGGCTAACTGAGAGCAGCAACTGGTAAAAACTTTGTGACTAACTTTTCTCTGACAGAAAACACAATCAAAAAAATTAAAATTTAGAGGTACTTGTTAGCTAGTTTTATTCACTAATAGTCAAAGAAAAGTTTCATAGCTTCAAGTTCTTCAAAAGCTCTACTTTTTTCTGTCAGAATTTCAACTGCTTGGTTAAGAGAAAAGAGACTTCAAGATAAGTCAGTCAAGAAATGGTACCCAAGATTCTTGTATTAAAAAAGATATACAGTCATTAGTATCTAGTATGCAGGATGTATTAGTCAAAATAGATAAACCGGATACGAAAGTAGAAAGTTCAAAGAAGAGACCATAAAGAAGATGGAGCATTTAGAAATGTTTATGAAACAACCAAGTGCACAAATCAGCAGTATGGAAGAAACGTTAAATGATCATAAAAGGAGAATAACTGAAGGCGAGTCTCAGAATTAATTTATTTTAAAACAAAATAACTATCTTTTAGAAAAACCTGAATGATTTAGAAACTAGGCTGAGATGAAATATAAAATTAGAATTTATGCTATGTCTGCAAAGTATGAGGAATACAATATGATAAACTTAACTACTTGGCTACATAAAACATTAAATCTACCTGAAACTTTATCTTTTGGAATTGAAAGTGCAGATAGAGCCTTGCGAGCACATTTGAAGAAGGAAAACTTACCACCATGTTCAGTTATAGTTAAGTTCATGTCTAGCTTACAAAAAAGATCTAATATAAATGGGTTCCTATCATATAGTTGAACTTTTGCAAGTTTGAACCTCATATGGTCAAGACCATAAGTTCAAATTTGTAAAACTTTGAACATTTCAGTGGAAATCTCCATAAGTGGAGGTTTCCATTTTGTTCAATGGGGTGTGATCTCGTAGTTGGTATTTTAAGTAGCGGGAGGTACAGGGGTCTTGCCTTCCCTGCTTAAAACAGTTTATTTTGTTTTCCAATGTTTTTTTTTATCCATAGTCAAAGTTTTGTAACTTTGAACATAATGGTTCAAACATTACGTGTTCGAAATTGTAAGACTTTAAATATGTGATCTCGACCCATTATAAACAGTATGGTCCAGCCAGCCTATTAAAATAGGTGAACATGTAGTCAGATTTGACAATGATTACTCTAGTAAAGTAATGAATAAAAGAAAATCTAGTTTACCACTGATCAAGGAACTATAAAAGAACAATATTAAAGCCCTTTTGATGTTTTCTGCAAAGATCAAATTATTTCTGTCTGAAGAAACCAAAATATTTAACATACTGGAGGAGGTTTAACTTTTGTTAACAGGAATAAAATCCTACATAATACTGAAAAAATGGAGAAGAATTGTATACCCCTGAAGAGAGAGAGAGAGAGAGTGAGTTAAATTCCTGGAACAAAAGTGATTTTCATTCTCTGATTACATGACTTTTGTTTTCTGAGAATGTATTTGGCCTTTAAGTGAAAGGTTTTTACTGGACTTTAAGCTTCAAAACATATATGACTATGTATATAGATTTTAAGCTAAAACATTTTTCACGATAAGGAATACAGATGGTCAGTTTTACTGTATTTACAGTGAAAGACTTAATATATTTAATTTAACTACACTGTAAGTACATTTCTAAATGTTAAACAAATACTTCTTGTAAGAGAATGGTATTAAATTATAAGCAGTAGAATTGATAACTTTAAGACTATATAAGTTAAGTTAAGAATTTCATTTGTTCAACTTTGCATAGTATGTGCACTGCTATGTTAACTGAATGTCTAATCCAAGTAATATGCTAATTAGAAGTGTTAAAGTGCTGGAGATTTTTTTTTTTTTGTTCCTGTGTAACAGATTACTTTTACAGGTCATTTATGAAGCAAGTTAAACTTAGAGAAAGCTTAAAAACAAAAGAATAATCAATTTCTATCAGATTGCTGGGTTCCTCCCTTTTTGAGCTGTCCTGAAGAAAATCTAGGTCAAACTTCATTACTGATGTCTGTGAAAAAAGAAAATAAATTTATTTTTCTTTCTTTTTTTTCAGGTATATATGTGAGAAATCTCAAAACAACACCTTTTTTTATTTTCTTAGAAGGGAAGAATTAGAAAGACAAAAGCAATAGTAATGTGGTATATTGAGATGATAATTTGCTTAGATTTTGCATGCTAATAAAGTATGCTGTAGTGTTATTACCTCTAATTAACTGTACATATTAATTGAAGGAAGTAAAGTTAGATGTTTGTTACTGATTAGAACAGCTTAAAAACACTAAGAAGAATGAGAAACTTACAGAGGAAATTAGCAGCTGTTGCGTACTGTGAGTTGTCATTTTCACATGCTGTAGTCAAATTCTGATGTTACTATGAGAAGTTTAGATCAGAGCAGCAGTTCACCATAGGTAAAAAGTAAAAACACACATTAAGCTTAAAACAAGCAGTAATATATATATATATATATATATATATATATATATATATATATATATATATATATATATATATAGTCAAGATTGCTTGTAATACTAGAATTAATAAGAGCAAACAGCTTATAAATATACTGATTCACAAGGAATTAAATATTTAATATGTAAGATTAATAAAAGGGCAGTATCAGTAAGTTAAGAAATATGTACACATTATAATCTTTAATAGAGAGCTGATGATTAATAGCACTTTAATGGGAGATTTTAGAAATACAAACATATATAATAAGGTAGAATACTAGTAGGAAAATAAGACTGAAAAAGTTATTTAAATGAACTGCCTTTAAGAAATATGTCTATTACGTGTACTTGCATATGGCAGAGATGTAAATGTACAAAATCATATAATTTACACATAAAATGTTTGAAAGTAATCTGAAAGCTGTAACTTGAAGTTTGGTCATGTAAACTCTGAAGCTTTTTACATGCTGTATGTTATTGGATTTACTAAGATTGCCTGAGGTGACTCATTTTATGGGTCAGAGCTGAAATTTGAGTGTTTCATGGCTGAATCAGTAAATCTATTTTGATACAAAGTAAAGTAGATTTTTCAATGTGTTTGAATCCGGGAAGGGAGAATGGGATTTGAATTTCACCCATTGTGGGTTTTGAATACACTATAGATTGCACATATTTGTTTTTGGACTCCATAGAAATAGCAAGGCATTCTCTTTGACCTCAATAATGTACCTATTTTTTATGAAGTAGTTTAATAAGCTTAAGGATTTTTAAATATTTTGATATTTGTCATGCTAATAAGATACAGACACATACTTTAAGACTTAATTCAGAGCTTTTGTTAGATCTATAAAATATGTGTGTGTCTTTTAGCATGATAAATATGTACATTGATTTCCCTTTTGTATTATACTTTAGTATGATAAGATTACTTGTCATTTGTAAGTTTACAGATGTCTTTATCTCTTCAGATCCCACTCTGTTGTACTTATTTATTTAGAGATAATGTTGAGTGAGCAAATCATTTAGGAGTATTTAATGGTGATTTATACTACTATTACATAAATAGGTATATAATATGCATTATTTATTATTTTTGATTAATAGCAGAGGATTCTTAAACTTTTATGTAGTAATGAAGGAATAGCTTTAAATGGCAAAATGTATAACTAAATTAATAACCTCTTATTATTTTTGACCTATATATAATGTTATATTAACTATTTGTAAGTAATGGTAGCTTTTGATGTTTTTTATATGTTGGTAGATAAAGTGATAGTGTATTAGTTTGTCTATTCGATATGCAAACTAGAAACTTTGCTGTCCATGGTAAGTTGTGTTTTATTAGAAATATATGCAGTTACAGTTGTAGACTTGTCTTTGTTTTTGTTATTTATGAGATGTTATGTGATCCTATCTCGCCTACATTCAATACTGATGGGCTCGGAGCCGATCCCTCGGCTCCGACTCGGCACGCTATGCTATAGAGCGAGGCCTCTTATTGGCTGAGCTATTTCTTATCCCAGGATGCACCACCACTAATCCCCCAGATCTCGTTTGCCGCTTCCAAGCTAGGACGTGGTCTCAAACTTGGCTGGGCTAAGTACTGTTTTATTCAGACTTTTCCTGTCAGGAAATTTGCTTTTTTGAACCCAAAAGCTGTTTTAACAGCTATTGTTGTGGTACGAGTGTGTTTAAGAAAATCTGTTGAGGAAATTGTGTTTTTTCGTTAAGGGAAGGTTTCCCGTTTAAGTTAGAGGGGCCTTCCCCTATTTCTATTTCTGTCTAGCATTTTTTTTTTTTTTTTGTGTCAAGTACCTGCTTAAGTTAGAGGGTCTTGACCCTCTTTTTTCTGTGTTCATGCTACTAGTGGTGAATTGTTTTTTGTTAAAAAAAAAAAAACTTTAAAACTTACTTAGTTTTTCTGTGTATTAATCTTAGGGTTTGTCAGCATGTCTAAAGAGCATAGACCCTCTGGGTTTAAAAAGTGCGTGAGGTGTGGTTATAAAATGTCCATAACGGACGACCACTCCTTGTGCGTTTATTGTTTAGGCGCCAAGCACCTACAAGAGTCCTGTAGCGTGTCATGCCTTTTCATCGAGAGTCCTCCAGGAGAGGAAGAATAAATTAATTTTAAAAGGGTTGATTAAGCCATCCTTCGAGGAGGCTTTATCTTCCTCTCCTATGAAAAAGAAAAAAGCGTCGGCTCCGACCAGTCTGTCGGAACCGACTGCCAAAAAATCTAGGCAGGCTTCTCCATCGGCTCCATGGACTTCGGAGCTGAGGGCGGAACGGTCTGCCTCGATGCCTCCAGTCTCGACCCCTCTGGTTTCGGAGCCGAGGACTGGGGCATCGAGAGGCGGGTCACCTTCATCGGCTCCACTGATTTTGGAGCCGATGAGGGTTGCCGGCTCAGACTCTTCCCCTTCGGCGCCGAAGTCCTCATCGGCACCGAGGGAAATTGCTTTGAGGTCTCCCTCGGAACCGATAGTAATCGAATCCATTCGGAGCCGGTCCCCTAGTCCTATGGAGCCGATGGAGAAATCGGTTCGGACCCGATCGGTGTCATCTAGATCCTCCAAGATGTCTGATTCGGACATCGACAGGGTGCTCCTAAGACTTTTCCAGTCTCCGGTGTTTCAAAAGTTAGTTTCGGCTCCAGCCCATTCGGCTTCGGAGCCGATGGTCCACCCTGCTACTATGATTCCTCCTCCAAACAGCCTCGGCACCGTTGGAGCTGGTGCTGGTGGAACCGATGGAGGTTTTAGGGTCGGGCCCGACCCTTACTCCAACTCCGGCTCTTGAGTCGGAGTTCGGTACGCGGACTTCTTCTGTCGGCCCCGGGGGGGGGACGCTTCGGGACTGATGTTTTCGGTTCCAAGCCTTCCTCTTGGTGCGTCGGCTGCGGGAGTGCCATCTACCATTGTGGCCACGGAGGTGGTACCTTCCCAGGATTCTGGTGGTCCCGCCTTCAGGGCTATGAGGAGTCCGTTAGCCAAATCATCTTTGGCTACCTCCACGGTCTCCCCAGCTCCTTCCCTGCATACTGAGACTGGGTCTTTGGCAGTCCCCCTGTCCTTAGACAGCAGAGCCCCGGGGCCTGAGGTTACCCCCACTGGGGTGTCCCCCCCTCCTGGAGGTCCCTCTTAAGCTTCTTCGGAGGAACCCCCCAGGAAAAGATCGTGCAAGAGGAAGCACGTTGACTCCCCTGATGAGTCTCTTACATCAGACACTGATCTCGATGATGCAGAGGGGTCCCCTAAGTCGTCCTCAGATGATGTCTCCTTTGCAGACATCCTGGAAGCCCTTAAACAACGAGGCGGCTGGCAATCCAAACCCCCTTCTGCTGATGAGTCGGTGTTTCTTAAGGCCTTTGGGGCTCAGCCCTCCGCCTCCTGGGTGTCTCCGCCCTTCGACGAGCTCTTGGACTTGATCTGTCGAAGGGCGTGGGAACACCCAGACTCTGTGGAATCGGTGCCTGCTCGTCCTAATAAGTTCTTGTCAGCACCCCTGGAAAAAGAGATTCTGACTAAAGGTGTGGCTGTAGATGCTTTGGTGGTGGCATCTGCTACCCAGCAAGATGTAGCAGAGGCTTCGACGTCCGTCCATCCTCCTAATAAGGAGTCTAGGAGCATGGATCGGCAGTGCGCACCCTAAGTTCAGCGGCCTTTACATTAAGGTCCTTGAACTATCTCACGCACTTTACCAGATTTCAGAGGGATCTGATTAAAGAACTTTCCGATACCCTCTTGGGTAACCTGCCTGAGGAGCTGGCCCAGACAGTTGACTCTCAGCTGGCTACGCTGTCGTCCATATCAAACTCGTCCATGAGGCTCATTTCTTATGCGGCCGAAGGGTCGAGTAGAGAGGCGGGTACAGGCATTGCTCTACGGAGACAAGCCTGGCTCCGCCTGTGTCATTTTGCGGAGGCCTTTAAGTCTTCCTTTGCCGACGCCTCCTTTGATGGGTCTTCCTTGTTTGGACCCAAGGTAAAGGACACACTGACCCGCTGCAAGCAAGAAGGTAAGACTTTGACTGCCGTAGGGGCACGATTTTCCACTCCCTTTCGGCCTTACCCCAAGGCTAAAAGAGGAGGGAAAATGTGGTTCCGTAGATCTCAAAAGTCTTACCCCTCACAGCAGGACGATCCCCCTTCCAGAGGCAGGGGAGGGGGAAATTCTTCTGGAAGACGCCATCCCAGAGGCGGCAGAGGCCCTCGCAACACTGGAGACCTCGAGTCCTTTCATGGCTCTTCAGCCTTTCACAGTCCCTGAGGGATTGCCCAACTGTGCAGCTCCGGAGCCAGTCGGGGGTCGTTTTTCGAGGCACCTAAAAGCCTGGGAAGGTATCACTCAGGACCGATGGGTGCTTCGAATTATCGCCGGAGGTTACGCCATCCCTTTCTCTCACTCTCCACCTCAGTCCAAAAAAATCCCGGACCCGCCACCCAGTCAACGGGAAACTGCAGCCTCAGAAGTTTCAAAGCTGCTGCAAAAAGGAGTCATCCAACCGGTCCCCGCAGACCAGATCAGATTAGGGACTTACTCAAGATTCTTTTTGGTGCCAAAAAAGACCGAGGACTTGAGGCCCATTTTGGATCTCAGCATTCTAAACCGTTCAGTCAAAAAGTCCAAGTTCCGAATGGCCACCCTACAAACTATTCTCCCATTGCTGGAGAAAGGTGTTTGGATGTGCTCCATAGATCTCAAGGATGCTTATTACCATATCATGGTACATCAAGCATCCAGGAGACATCTGCGCTTCAGCCTAGGAGGCAGTCATTTTCAGTTCCGCGCGCTGCCCTTTGGTCTCACCACAGCCCCCAGGGTGTTCACCAAATGTTTGGCGGTAGTGACTGCTCACCTGAGAAGTCTAGGATTCCAGGTGTTTCCGTATCTAGACGACTGGCTCCTAACTGCCACCTCCAAGCATCTACTATTGCGGAGCCTACAAGCCACGATATCTCTGGGCAATTCCCTTGGAATCACCTTCAATTGGCCAAAGTCTGTGTTGCTGCCATCTCAACGCATAAGATTCATTGGAATAGAGATAGACTCAAACCGAATGCATTTCTATCTACCTACAGACAGGATACAAACCATACAGGCTCAAGTTCGAGCCTTACTTCCCAGATCCAAAGCCCCAGCCAGAATGGTACTGCAGCTATTGGGATCCATGTCCGCCACGGTTCTTCTAGTTCCCCTAGCAAGATTGCACATGAGAATTCTACAGTGGCTTCTTTCAGCTCAGTGGTCTTTTCAGGAACTCCCTCTCAGTCACCTCATATGGATCATGGAAACCTGCAAACGGGACCTTCGCTGGTGGCTGGTGCCCTCCAATCTGGATCAGGGACGACCCTTTGTTCCACCTCCTCCTGTGGCCACTTTGACCACGGACGCCTCCCAGATGGGGTGGGGGGGGGCATTCCCTGGGCAGGTCAGTCCAAGGCAAATGGCACCCAGAGGAGACCCTACTTCATATCAACATCCTAGAAATGAGGGCGGTGCTTCTGTCCCTTCAAGCCCTTCATGATTACCTCCATCAGGGCGTAATTGCCATTCACTCTGACAACATGTCAGTGGTCTGGTACCTGAACAAACAGGGAGGGACCATATCCTATCCCCTTTGCAGAGAGGCCATGAGAGTTTGGGAATGGGCAGTGTCGACCAAACGCTTTCTAGTGGCTACTCATATTCCGGGCAAGTCCAATGTGATAGCCGACAGACTGAGCAGAACTATCCTCACTCCACACGAATGGTCTCTGAACATTACAGTTGCAAATCAGATTTTCAGCAAATGGGGATTTCCGTGTTGCGACCTCTTCGCGACTCCACTGAATGCGAAGTGCAAAAACTTCTTCTCCCTCACCCCGGCTCCGGGGAAGAGCCCTATGGACGCACTAGCCCGTCCGTGGCCCACCGGCTTGCTTTATGCCTTTCCCCCAGTTCCTCTCCTTCCCAGGGTGATCCAAAAGGCATCTCTCTTGAGGAGCAAAATGATCTTAGTTGCTCCTTACTGGCCTCATCAAGTATGGTTCCCCTATCTCCGGAAATATACTCTGGAAGGTCCATGGTTCCTGGATCAGATCCCAGACCTATTTGGTTCATCAGTCGGGACTATTCCACCAGTCCCTGCACACCTTAAAATTGACAGCTTGGCTCCTCCTCTTCCGACTATAGTCAGGAGTCATACCTTGGATCCAGAAGTTGTACACATTTTATCTTCGGCCCACAAGTCTGCTACAAAGAAATTGTATTCTAGCAAATGGAAAAGATTTGCTATTTGGGCTCAACTCCGGGGTCTGGACCCCATCACCATTCCCGTATCAGGAGTACTGAAATTTCTAACTTCTCTCTTCAATCAAGGCTCTTCAGTCTCTACCATCAAGGTTCAATTGGCAGCTATTTCCAATTTTCACGAATCTATAAACCCACCTTTAATGAGCAACAGATTGTGTAAGACCTTCTTGAAAGGTGCTGCACTTTTAAGACCTCCGATTTCTCATCCTGTTCCTCCATGGGATCTCGATGTGGTGTTAACTTCCTCCCCCTTCGAACTGGCAGCGACATGTGATTTAAAATTTCTATCGTGGAAAACTGCCTTTCTGGTGGCGATTACTTCTGCCAGAAGGGTTTCAGAGCTTCAAGCTTTGTCTGTAAAACCTCCGTACTTGGTTTTTCACAAAGACAGAGTATCTCTCAGGCCAAATCCATCCTTTGTCCCTAAAGTGTGTTCCAGTTTCTGCCTACAACAGTCATTAGAACTTCCAGTCTTCTTTCTGAAGTATTCTAACAAAGCAGAATTCATATTCCACACACTAGATGTTCACAGGCAGTTGCGTTTTTATTTAGATAGGACCAAACAAACTAGGAAAACAGATCAGTTGTTTGTATCCTTTGCGGACAATAAATTGGGCAAAGCCGTCACAAAGGTCACTATTGCCAAATGGATCAGGGACTGTATTAGTCAAGCTTATTCCTCTTCTAATAAAGAGCTTACGACCTCTGTCAAAGCTCACTCTACAAGAGCTATGGCTACTTCAATAGCATTCCATTCTAAGCTTGCCATTAGTGACATTTGTGCTGCGGCTACATGGTCCTCCCCGCACACTTTCATTTCCCACTACAAATTGGATGTGGCATCTCGTGGGCGAGCTTCATTTGGTTCCACAGTGCTCAGGAGTGTTTTCCAGTGAGCCACCCAGGATTTAGGTGCTAGGGACGCTGTCCCATCAGTACAGAATGTAGGCGAGATAGGATCACATAACATCTTTTAGTTATGTACTTACCATAACTTTAGATGTTTGGGATCCATCTCGCCTACATTCCCAATAACCCACCCTCCTTCCCCCTTCCTTGGAGATCAGAGGATATCAGAAGGTCCGAATCCTGTTGTTTCATCTTGAAACATCTGACAATGTTATATAAACAAGTTGTGCATGTGTGCATGAATGCGGACAAAGAAGATCTGGGGGATTAGTGGTGGTGCATCCTGGGATAAGAAATAGCTCAGCCAATAAGAGGCCTCGCTCTATAGCATAGCGTGCCGAGTTGGAGCCGAGGGATCGGCTCCGAGCCCATCAGTATTGAATGTAGGCGAGATGGATCCCAAACATCTAAAGTTATGGTAAGTACATAACTAAAAGTTTTAGTTGTTTAGTTTGTAGCAAGGAAGAATTCAAAACAATCTGGAATGTTAAGAGAGTGTTAGAGGAATGCATTAGAGTCTTACATAATTAAATTAATATGGATGGATAAATGTATCATATAATCTTTTAAAATAAATATTTTTAACTACACAGTATGGATAATTTTACTATATTATCTATCTGTTAATGGATTAAATAATGGCAACAAAAGGAAATCATTAACAAGATATATAACATTAAATAGAGGAGACATATTTTGCAAGAGACTCAGTTGATAAATAAAGATATACAATATTTAAATAGCCTAGGTTTTGAAATGTTATCATCTGCTTCTTTTAACAAAAAGAGGAGAACAACTGCTATACTTTGGAGAAAATCTACTGTAATGCCTAGGTCATGAAATCCATTAACAATCCCAAAATAATGTATACATTTGCAATACTTAAATATAATAGCAAACTCTATACACTAGCTAATTTTACTGGATCCCTGGAAGATACGATTGGTGCAAGAGTGGCTAAAGATCACTTAAAATTACTACAAAGTCATTGGAAGGGTAGTTTAATTTTAGCAGGGGATTTTAATTGCATAGCTAGTATAGAAGATACAAGTGAACAGAAGAAAGCTAAAATACTGGCATCAGCTAAAACATTAAATAGATGGATTAGTGATAATAATTTAGTTGATTTACTAGTATAAGCAGAAGATAAGTCATTGTTCTTCACTCATTCTTATGTACATGGGACGTAAACTGGAACTGAAATGGTTTATGTCTCTATAAGTTTATTTAATAAAGTGAATTGTTTTAAAATATCCCTTGTCCATTATCTGATCATAGTGCATTAAGTATTAATATAGTAATGGATATAAGGAAATTTCAGATTATTTATATAATCCCAGTATATATGATGAAATTAAAAGAATGTATGAGTTCTTCTTTCGGCTGCTCCCGTTAGGGGTCACCACAGTGGATCAACTGTTTCCATTTCTTTCTGTCCTCTGCATCTTGCTCTGTCACACCAACCACCTGCTTTACCTCTCTCACCACATCCATAAACCTTATCTTAGGCCTTCCTCTTTTCCTGTTACCTGGCAGCTTTATCCTTAGCATCTTTTTCCCAATATACTCTGCATCCCTCCTCAGCACATGTCCAAACCAACATAATCTTGCCTCTCTGGCTTCGTTTCCAAACCTTTTAACCTGGGCTGACCCTCTAATATACTTATTCCTAATCCTGTCCATCCTCGTCACACCTAGTGCAAATCTTAACATCTTCAGCTCTGCCATGTCAAGCTCTGACTCCTACCTTTTTGTCAGTGCCACTGTCTCCAACCCATATAACATAGCTGGTCTCACTACCCTCTTGTAGACCTTCCCTTTCACACTTACTGGTACTCATCTGTCACAAATCACTCCTGACACTCATCACCCACTCCATCCTGCCTGTACTCTCTTCTTCACCTCTCTTCCACACTCACCATTACTCAGAACTGTTGATCCCAAGTATTTAAACTAATCCACCTTCGCCACCTCTACTCCCTGCATCTTCATCATTCTTCTATCCTCCCTCTAAAATCACACATATATTCTGTCTTAGTCCGGCTGACCTTCATTCCTCTTCTCTCTAGAGCATATCTCCACCTCTCCAGGGTCTCCTCCACCTGTTCCCTACTCTCACTACAGATCATAATGTCATCTGCAAACATCATAGTCCACGGGGAATCCTGTCGGATCTCATCTGTCAACCTGTCCATCACCATTGCAAATAAGAAAGGGCTCAGAGCTGATTCTTGATGTAATCCCACCTCCACCTTAAATGCATCAGTCACTCCCACCGCAGACCTCACCACTGTCACATTACCCTTGTACATATCCTGTACCACTCTTACATACTTCTCTGACACTCCCAACTTCCTCATACAATACCACAACTTCTCTCTAGGCACCCTCTCATATGTTTTCTCTAAATCCACAAAGACACAATGCAACTCCTTCTGACCTTCTCTGTACTTCTCCATCAACACTCTCAGAGCAAACATCACATCTGTAGTGCTCTTTCCTGGCATGAAACCATACTGCTGATCACTAATCATCACCTCCCTTCTTAACCTAGCTTCCACTACTCTTTCCCATAACTTCATGCTGTGACTGATCAATTTAATCCCTCTGTAGTTACTACAGCTCTGCACATCACCCTTATTCTTAGAAATCAGTACCAAAACACTTTTTCTCCATTCCTCAGACATCCTCTCACTTTCCAAGATTTCTTTAAACAATCTAGTTAAAAACTCCACTGCCATTTCACCTAAACACCTCCATGCTTCCACAGGTATGTCATCTGGACCAACGGCCTTTCCATTCTTCATCTTCTTCATAGCTATCCTTACTTCCTCCTTGCTAATCCACTGCACTTCATGATTCACTATCCACACATCATCCAACCTTCTCTCCCTCTCATTCTCTTCATTCATCAGCCCCTCAAAGTACTTTTTCCATCAGCTCAACACACTCTCCTTGCATGTGAGTACGTTTCCCTCATTATCCTTTATCACCTTTACCTGCTGCACATCTTTACTAGCTTGATCCCTCTGTCTAGCCAATTGGTACAGGTCCTTTTCTCCCTCCTCACATACAACTCTTCATACGCGATATCCTTAGCCTTCACCACCTCTCTCTTTGCCATGCACCTCTTCTCCTTATAAGCATGTCTACTTTCTTCATCTCTCTGACAATCCCACTTCTTCTTCGCCAACCTCTTTCTCTATATACTCTCCTGTACTTCTTCATTCCACCACCAGGTCTCCTTGTCCTCCTTCCTCTTTCCAAATTTCTCACCAAGCACCTTTCTAGCCATAATTTCTAGCTCTGCTGTAGTTACCCAGCTATTTGGTAACTCTTCACTGCCACCCAGTGCCTGTCTTAACTCTTTACCCTTTTTCAATTTCCACCTGTTGATCTTTGGTGCTGCCCTCACACTCATCCTCCTCTTCTTGATCACTAATGTCATCCTACAAACCACCATCCTATGCTGCCTAACTACACTTTCTCCTGCCATCACTTTACAGTCTCCAATCTCCTTCAGACTGGCCCTTCTACATAATATATAATCCACCTGTGTGCATCTTCCTCCAATCTTGTATGTCACCCTATGCTCCTCCCTCTTGTTAAAATACGTATTCATCACAGCCATGTCCATCCTTTTCGCAAACTCCACTACCATCCAGCTCTATTCAGTCTCATACCGCTTGCTCAGAGGTGACCTGTGCCTGACATATAAGGCCATGTCAAACCCTGATTTGATGAATATGCTTCACCTCAAAAAATCTAGATCCCTCAGAACCACAAGGGCGGGAGACTTAAACCTTGACATGGTTATTAATAGAACGTGCTGGAGGGACAGATTCATCACCCAGAGACTCCCTATGCTGTGGAACAAAATCCTGGTACATGTGAGGCAGAGCACCTCGCTGGCCTTGTTCAAGAGGAATCTTGACCAATGGATGGGGGATCACAGATATACCCCAGGGATTACTTCAGTGTCACTGCTTGACAGAGGCACAGCAAAATAATAGGCATAGTTTTATTCAAACTAAAGGGGTGGCGAAAGCCAAATAACTATGGGCTAGGCTTATAAATGCCCTTGGGCAGATAGCCTAGTATGAACCTATGAACCTATGAACCTATGAACCTATCTGACCTTCTGCATTCATTTGCTTAACACCATACCTACCCATCACTTCCTCATCCCCTCTGTTCCCTTCACCAACATGCCCATTGAAATCTGCTCCAATCACCAGTCTGTCACCCTAGGGTAGAGTCATCACCATTTCATCCAACTCACTCCAAAATTTTTCTTTTTCATCTATTTAACACCCAACTTGTGGAGCATATGCACTAACAACATTCATCATTACACCATCAATTTCCAGCTTCATAAACATCACTCTATCCAGCACTCTTTTCACCTCCAAAACACTCTTAGCATACTCTTCCTTCAGGATAACCCCTATGCCATTTATCCTCCCATTCACACCATGATAAAACAATTTGAACCCGCCTCTGATACAGCTAGCCTTGCTCCCCTTCCATCTGGTCTCTTGCACACACAGTATACCAACCTTCCTTCGGTCCATCATATCAGCTAGCTCTCTCTCTATACCAGTCATACTGCCAACATTCAAAGTTCCGACCCTCACTATCACAGTTCTAGCATTTACCTGCCTTTGGGCATGCCTTCCCCCTCTTCTCCTCCTTTGGCCAACAGTAGCCCAATTTCTGCCAGCACCCTGTTGGTCAACAGTACTGGTGGCGGTCATTGTTAACCCGGGCCTCAACTGATCTGATATGTATATCTGTACTATTGTCCACATGTATGCCCTTCCTTATGCAACCCTCCCCATTTATCTGGGCTTGGGACCAGCACAAAGAAATGCACTGGCTTGTGCATCCCCAGTGGCTGGGTTAAAAAAAAGTAAGAGTTACCTTAAGGAAAAAAATTTAGATTTTTTTATTTCTGAATGATAGTAGGTTAGTAAAAATGCGTGTTAAAGATAGACTGGGAAGATGGGCTAGTAAGAAAATGAATAAACAAACAAAGGTTTGAACAACAAACAAAGAAATTAGATAACACTGAAATCATTAAAAAATTAGCTACAAAATATTGAATGGTTTTAATGCATAAAGTGGAGACAGTTTCAGAAAAAATAAAATTACACAGTTATGTTATGACTTCAAAAAAGCTACATAGATGAACTAGTAGAGGTAAGATGTTATGCAAAAAGGCACAAGTCAATAATATCCAAAATCCTCACACTAATAAGATTACTTCAGACATAGAGGAAATGGTTAATATTTAAAAAAAAATTAATGAGAATCTTAATAAAGGTAAATATAATAATCTCGATGATTACAAAATTGACAATTATTTAAAAACAAGATTTGCTAATAAACTTAATGACCAACAAATATCTGTGTTGAGTAAGCCTGTTACCCTGATAGAGGCTAATGAAGCTTTAAAAATAAGGAAAATGGTAACGTTTCAGGGTTTGATGATTTAATATGGAGTGATATAGTCCGCTTCTGTTAAATATTTTACAATTACTGTGTGGCGTTTTCAAGATAATTCAGCATGTCAAAATAATTCCTCCCTCATGGAAATTTTCTGTAATCTCACCTATACTTAAACAAGGAAAAGATAAGTTAGTTTTTTCATATAGACTTATTTCATTATTAAATGTAGAATATAAAATATTTACTACCATGTTTGCTTCTAGATTAAGAGATATAGTAGATTAATTAATAAAGATTAAACAGAATTTATAGTCAGTAGCTTAACATACAATAATATAAAAAGGAGTAGTAACTATCTAAGATTTAGCAAAAGGAATGAACAAGAAATTGACCCTAATTAGCTTAAATATCAATAGAGCTTTTGATTCCGTAGATTGGAACTACTTATTTAAAACTTTGGAAGGGTTAGAGTTTGCAGAACAATTTTTTAGAATATTAAAAGCCCTATACAGAGACTCCAAAGAATATGTTAAAACTGGATCTTACATTTCTCAAGGATTCACTTAAAAAAAGGCACAAAGCAAGGGTGTCCCTTATTCCCTCTACTATTTGCATTAGTTATCAAACCCTTATCTAATAGTATAAGAAGCAATGAAAAAAATGATGGATTCTCAATTAACAGATATTGTCAATCTAAAATACAGCTTTTTTGCAGATGATATTTTACTAACTATAGGAGATTTAAATTATTCAATCGAAGAAATACATGAGGAAATTGAAAAGATTCAAGAAATATAACTGCTGAAATGTAATAATAATAAAACTGAAACTAGTGTTAAATCAACTGACAGATAGTACATTTAAAGATTAATATAGGTGTAATTGGGAAAGAAAAGAACTGAAATATTTAGGAATAAAAATCTATCAAGATATGAGTAAGATTATTAATAATAATTTTGAAAAAGTAATTGAAGAAGTGTTACTTTTTATTAAAACAATGGAATTATTTTTTTTTGCTTTTGAGGATAGGTTACTACTTATTAAAATGATTATATTACCCACTATATGGGTCTACTTCAAATGATCGAAGTTGCAGAACATCGAATGACACATCATCAAGGATGAGATGATCGATGCTCTACAACATTCAACATTAAAGTAGAACAAATTAAAAAAGATAAAAAGTCTTCTTGTAAGTTTTTGCAGGGGGCAAGCCCCCATTCACTCACCACACCCCTTGCTACTTAAATATACCAACTCCGAGATCACACTACAGTGAAGAGAACAGAAAATTTCCCATTCTGTGCTGTACAGTACCATTCTCTTCACTGTAGTGCGATTTTGTTGTTGGTATATTTAAGTAGCAGTGGGTGTGGGGGGAGCAGGGGGGCTTGCCCCTGCAAAAACATGAAATAAGTTTTCATGGTTTAGTTTTTTTTTTTTTAGTTTGATATTGCAGAAATTCAGTCCTCTGGTCCTCAATGATCAGAGGTTTGATGTTCTGCAATTTCGATAATCTGAAGGGGACCCCAATATATATGGGTCTAAATCAGAATAGCGAAGAGGCGTTTAATCAAACACCTCTTTGCCGACACATAAACAGCGAATGCTCATAACATTGATTTCTTTCCCTGGGAAAGTAATTGGTAGTACTAACAAACAAACACACCCACTTTCAAGCATTACAATGTGGGGGGCTTTGCCACCCACACCCCACCTAACTTAATATACCAACTCTGAGATCGCACTACAGTGTGGAAAGGGGCAAACACATGGGGAAGGCCAAGCAGTTTTCTTTCCCAGGGAAAGAAATCGCTGTTCTGAGTGTTCGAGCTTTAGTGCATTTGCTCTTTATGTGTCGACGAAGAGGCGTTCGATTAAACATCTCTTCACTATTCTGATATAGACCCAATATATATATATATATATATATATATATATATATATATATATATATATATATATATATATATATATATATATATATATATATATATATATATACATAGGTTCCCTATGGTAGAATGACAGCTCAGAAGATCGACACTCAAATCACCGACGCCAGAAGAACGAAATTAAAAACATGAAAGTTCACATGCCCGACAAACCACAATCCCGACAAATAACAAAACAAAAAGTTCACTGTTACACACAACACACACACACACAACACAAGCACACCAACAACCTAAAACCCTACACTACACCTTACACAAAACTATGTATGCACTAACCTTAACCCTAACCCTAAGGTCCGACACTACCGCACACTTACCTTACCCGCACCCTAACTCCCTCACTATCGCACACTTACATTACTTGCACCCTAACCCTAACTCCCTCACTATCGCACACTTACATTACCCGCACCCTAACCTTAACTCCCTCACTATCCCACACTTACCTTACCAGCACCCTGACCCTAAGTCCCTCACTATCACACACTTACCTTACCCACACCCTAACCCTAACTCCCTCACTATCGCACACTTACATTACCTGCACCATAACCCTAACTCCCTCACTATTGCACAATTACTGGATCACACTCACAAGTTACCCCTGTTGGTGTTTTCTCTGTCAGGATTACGACTTGTCGGTCATCTGCTTCATCAGTCTTCTGGCGTCGGTGTTTTGCGTGTCGATCTAACATAGGGAACCTATACATATATATATATATATATATATATGATAGAAATACAGGGAATCATCAAGGTAATCTTATACAACTGACACATTAAGAAGTAGATCAGTAATACTGATGAATGTTTCACTTTTTTCTGTAAAAGCCAAAGAGCCGAAAATGTTTGGGGCTCTCTTGGCAGTTGCTAGAAAAGTTATTACAAAAATGGAAATCAAACTGATTCCTACATTCAAATAATTTTTAAATTTAACAGAAATGCTATGTAAAACTAAAAAAACAGTGATCAGAATAAGATCTATAAATCATACTAAGACTTTTAGTGGTAGGGATAACCTTGAAATGTTATTGAAATGTCAAGATTCTTAATGTGTCAGTTGTATAAGATTACCTTGATGATTCACTGTATTTCTATCATTGTATAACACTATGTGATGTTTTTGTGTATATATTGTAAATATGTTAAAATAATAAAAATGTTCTTAAAAAAGAAAGAGGCTGAGAGAGCAGTTGTGATAGCAAAGGACAAGACATCACATCATAAGCTTCTGAAAAGGGGTTTGACAGATGGCAGAAAGAAACTTTATTAGGTTGCAAGGCAAAGATAGAAAGATAAAGAGAGTCCTCAGGCCCTTCACAAAGTATACCAACAACAACCTGCTCACTACTCCACAGAGCATCAAAGGCAGATTGAAGTAGTACTTTCAGCAGCTTCTAAATGAAGAATACCCCAGAGAAGCTGCAATGCCTCAGATGCATTCACAACTGTGGGTAGTATAGAGGCATCAAACTCCTGCCACACGGTGTGAAAGTGCTGGAGAGGTTGATTGGTAAATGAATACGCAGACTAATAGAAAGTAAAATGGGAGATGAGCAGTTTGATTCATATCAGGATGCAGCTCAAGTGACCCAATGTTTGCTGTGAGAAGATAGTTTAGAAGAAGCTAGAGATAAGGAAAGAGTCCAGCTGGGCATTCCTAGGCTTGGAGAAGGCATATGATAAGGTTCCAAGAAAGCTGATTTGGGTAGTCCTGTTATGGTTTAAAGTCCCAGAAACATTGGTGGACATAGTGCAGGTTATGTTCAAAGACAAAATGCCACAAGAATGAACAGTGTTTGGTCTCACATAGAGGTTCTCAGTAGGAGTTGGTATGCATCATGGTTCAGCTCTGAGTCCTGTGATGTTCATACTGGTATCGGATTACATTAGCAAACAATTTGGAGTGGACAAATCAGCAAAGCTGCTGTATGTAGATGATATGGCATTACAGGCATACTCTGAACAAATACTTCAGCAAATGATAGGGGAAGGGAGTGCAAAGCTTGAAGGCACACAGGATAGAACTGAGTACAGGTAAGAATGCTGTAAGTAGCAAATCTGGGAAAACAGAAGAAGCTGACTATTGAAACAAAAAGGAAGATAGTGGTAGAGGTTAACAGCTTCAAGTATCTGTGAGGAGTTGATGAGGAATGGAAGGGAATGAAGGGAATTCTGAATGAGTTGGTTAAGCTAGAACCAGAGGGGTTGCAGTCAGCTAGCAGAGTGTGTCAGGGGTACTGTGTAACAGAAGAATGACAAGCTGAAAAGTATGCTGTACAAAACAGTGGTGCAACCTGTAGTACAGGATGGTACCGAAACCTGGGCACTGGAGGCAGAGCAGTTTTGGAAGACAGAGAAGTTGGATGGTAGGATGTATATTGTATGACAAAAAAAAGAATTGAGGACATCAGAATAGAAGCCCAAGTAGTTCCAATTGCAGAGAAGTTTAAGGAGAACAGATTATGGTGGTTTGGGCATGTGCAGCAAAGCAGAAGAATATCTGGTGAATAAGATTTGGGGGAGACAGGAAGAAGACAAGAGGAAACATGGGCATCCAGCAAAGAGATAGATAGATGGATGGATGGATAGATTATGTGAAAGAAGATCTAAGATAGTCAGGCATGACAAATACTACTACTAGTAATAATAATAACAAGGTAACAGAGTGTCATTGAATCAAAAGAGATGGCGACAGTTGATGCAACACCCCAACCCCAAGTAGAAAATGAGAAAAAGGGTTTGATGATGATACTTGCCACTATACCTTTAAGGTTTGCATTTCTCTCAGGAAAGAGTGCTCAGAACTGTCAAGATTAATAGTTTGCACATGCAGACAGCTGGTCTCCTGGTAAAAGTAGTCAGCAATGAGGAAAAAAACAACTTTGCAAATGCTTGAAGTAATTTTTGTTATTTCACTCATAACACAATGTACAGACCACTTGCCTTCAGTTGCAGGCTACATATAACCCACCGAGAGCATTTGCTAATGGAAGAAAAACAATCTTCAGATTCAGGAAGGCTTGAGTCAAGGACAAAAATCCAGACATCCACCCTTGTAAAAAATAAGGGAAAGTATTGTCTTAATTTTTCATATAATATAATAAGTACACTTTTACACTACATTCCCACCTCAGCAGCCCAAGATCACATATTAACATAAACTTTATTTCTATAGCCTTCCTTATCTTGTTAGTGTAAATCCTATATATCTTATAACTAAGAAAATTACTTGTTTATTTTAGTATTTTAACATGTACAACAGCCACTGAAAAAGTCTCCCTACCACATTTAAAATAGCTTTGACTACGCACTATACAAAACTGCTTTCCGATATAACATGTAATTTATATCATGAAATGTTTATACAAATATTAATAAGAACAAAAATTGTTTTACTTACAGTTTTAACTTTGTGTCTTAAACATTAACAGCATAAAGTGGGGATATGATTTGCAGTCTACCCACAAGTTTAAGAAAGTCAACAAAATTTCAGTCTTTAAAAAAAAAATGAAAAGACCAATGGTTAGACCACAGCTGAAGATAAAAATGGAATAATCCACGTCAGGAAATAAATCACTTGCAGCTTCACAGTAGTGCCCTGTATAAAACCAAAAGTTGTAACTGAGATGAAGTAGTCAAGGTAGGAAACGGTTCACTTGCAGTTTCGCACCACTTTATTAAACAAGAGTAAGCGCTTTCGCGATCTAAGTCAGCTTATCGCTTCTTCAGACTCATAGAAACAGTTAAAACATTGGTATTTAAAATATAGTTCAACCAATGAAAACACATATAGAACTATGACATAGACTAATTAAAATTGCATACATCAGTACATTAATTTGCCTTATATTCTGCATAAGATGAAATAAAATATACATATAACAGACACATTTTATGTAATAATCCATATTACTTAATATTTTAGTGGTCTGGATTTTAAAAAAGGTTTCAAGGAAACAGCATTGTTCAATCCAGGAGACCTATCTGCCGGAAGTAGTAACCATCTTTGTTCTGCTTCCTCTACCTTATTACTTATATCACTTCCCCTCTTACTTTTATTTATTATTTCTAAAACCATGAAATTAAAAATGTTTCCTATCTTCTTCTTCCACATGTTTTGCTAAAGCACTTGTGTCTTTTTTATTTTTTATATCTCTAAGGTGTTCAAGGATACATTCCTTTAGACACCTATTGGTTTTGCCTATATAAAAGGCATGACAGACAGTGCAGAAGCTGAAATAAACCAAATTTTGTGTTCTGCAGTCAGCTTAAAAATCTATATCAATTATAAATCCTAGTGTAGGATGTTTATATGTAGATTTATTATATAAATAGTCACATGCTGTACAATTTCTGCAAGGAAAAGTCCCCTGCCTATCAGATAGGATCATTCTTTCATTGTTTCTGGATTTATAACAGAGTTGCCTTTTTAAGCACCTCTTATTTCTAAAAGAAAAGCTGGGTCTATCTTCTGCAAGTGAACCGTTTCCTATCTTGACTACTTCATCTCAGTTACAACTTTTGGTTTTATACAGGGCACTACTGTGAAGCTGCAAGTGATTTATTTCCTGACGTGGATCATTCCATTTTTATCTTCAGCTGTGGTCTAACCATTGGTCTTTTCATTTTTTTCGCTTGAGGTGTATACCAGGCATTTATCCAGCTTTTGTTTTCTTTCATGTGTAAAATTTCATTCTTTCTCTGTCACTTTTTCTTTCAAAGCCATATTTCATAAATGTGATTGATGCTGTATAGTCTCCAACTTAATCACTAATTTCAGTGTTGATAGCCTTCTTCCTGATGATCTCCATTTCCCATCACCAGACTCTGGTTCAAGTCCAGCATATTAATGTTATTTATAGACAGCTCTTGTTGCTTTTTTCTTTCTCAAACATTTTCCTTTGGCACACTGGAAAAGGTTTCAATCACAAAGTGTCTCTATGTTTGTATGAGCTTTGCTTGTTAGCTAAGTCTTTTGGATACACATTTGTATTTCTTCCTTAGTCTGAAGCATACCTCTCAACCTGGAAACATCAAAAATCTGGACAAGGCCCATGAAAAATAGATACAAATCGGTACACTGATTAACATAACATTTGCATACATAATTACATAACCCCACCCATTCCAATGGAATTGTAGGATACCAACTTTCAAACGCAAACTGAAGAACAGACAACCAAAATATGGCACCAGAGTCCCCCTGCAGCCATTCTAGTGTCCCATTACCTGGCTATTTCACCCCATTTACCATTAACACTAATGTGTGCATACTGCTTTACTTCTACAATGATTATTTGGATTTTATTTTTACATTTTATAGCACAATGCACAAACACGAATAGACATCTGCTAAACAAAGCAATACTGTCTCACAATGAAAATATACTTAGCATTAAAACTTCTCTGCCCTTGAAACTCACATTCATTGAAACAGCATTGAAACCCACACCACATCCAAAGAAAATGCATGAACCAATAATGACAAAACTGCCCAATGCAGAACATTTCCATCATAAAGAGCGACTTCCACACGCACACACACACACACACACACACACACACACACACACACACACACACACACATATATATATATATATATATATATATATATATATATATAGAATGACAGTAGTGTAAGCCATAGGCATCTTGCACAGCTTCTCGCACTTATTTTCAATTTCAGTTTTTTTTGGGGGGGGTGGGGGGGGTGGGACAAAAGGCCAAAAACCAGGGACACATTTTAAACATTGCTTGTATAATTTTGAAAAGTTGCTAGAATAAAATGTTATGTTACCACCATGCATTTCCCTGCCGAGTCTTGAACCCAGGACCTGTGCACTACAGTCAGAGCAACATACCACTATGCCAAAACTGCAGTGTCCTGAAAGATAGGAAGACCGAAACTTAAATGGCTATCATTTAGTGACTTCATTTCTCACTTCTCACCATAGCTCTCAACCTCTTAGCACAAAAAAACCTGGACAAAGCCAATAATGGCAGAATACAGCCCCCAAAATAGGGACAAATCTCAAATACTGATCTTATACACTTAGAAAATTGCTAGAATAAAAGGTTTTGTGTTACAATTTATTTTCTGAAGAATATGAAGTCTGAAATTCAAATGCCTGTCATTATTTAGTGAATTCAATTCTTAGGTGATTTGCCACAAAAATCCTGAAAACCACAGATTTTATGAGAAACGCAACAAAAATATGAGGCATAAATTCACAAGTGGTGGTGGCTAGGGACTTTAGGCTTTTTTTTACCTGTACCCAAGGTACAGGGTTTGAGCTTGAGTACCTCTAGCAACCAGGTGTATTCACACACACACACACACACACACACACACACACACACACACACACACACACACACACACACACACACACTGATCTTATAAACTTAGAAATTTGCTAGAATAAAAGGTTTTGTATTACTATTTATTTTCTGAAGAATAGGAAGTCTGAAATTCAAATGCCTGTCATTTAGTGAATTCAATCCTTCAGTGATTTGCCACAAAAATCCTGAAAACCACAGATTTTATGAGTAACAGAACAAAAATATGAGGCATAAGTTCACAAGTGGTGGTAGCTAGGGTCTTTAGGCTCTTGGCATTTTCACACACACACACACACACACACACACACACACACACACACACACACACACACACACACACACACACACACACACACACACACACACACACACACACACAGAGAGACACACACCAGTTTGAAAATATAGTTCAAGTCATGCAGTCCGTTCACAAATGCCAAGCTGTACTTCCACCGTTCACAAATACCTCAAAAGCAGCTCTGCAACTTGCGCCATTCACAAATACCTCAAAAGCTGTGCAGTATCCACACTCAAGCTCTGCAGTACCCCAGATAAATGTTTCCACAGCATGAGCAGTCTTTCCCGCTTGCATCATGTTTCCGATAAATGTTTCCAGAGCATTCAAAAAGTAGTGCTTCCCACTCGCTGTTTCTAGTTACCTTCCACCATTCAAATGTCCTTCCTGGGCTAGCTCAATTCCGACAGGCTGACGGAGCTGACGTCATTGCATGTGTGATGACGTCAGCTCAAAAAGCAAAAGAAAAAAAATTTAAAAAAGCTGGGAAAAAGTCAGAAATGAAGAAGTGCCACTCAGGAATCATGGCACCAGATTATTTGGGCCCCAAAACTCAGTACAAACCGAGTAATTCAGTACGGTTGGGAGGTATGGTCTGAAGGGGTACTTGGCATTCCCTGACTGTTGGGATAAGTCTGCTTCTCTTCATCCTGGTGTACTATGAATGATCATGTCCACAAACACTTGGGTGTCTTTAATTTTTTTAATATTTTTCATTTCTGCCACGATTTTGTCAGGATCAGCTCTTTCTGTTGGCATGATTACTTCTTTATTAATATTGGTCTTGGCTGTTTTCTTTGCCCTCTCAATTAACAAATCTTGCTGTGGAACACCAGTCCAGTTGCTTGTTTGTACTTTCATAAATAATACAGTCTGTTCTTTCCAGTTTCTCTGGTACAGCAGAAGATCTCAAGTTTTTCTGCTCACTCTTTCTTCTTCCTGTATTTTTATTTTAAATAGAGAAGCCACATGCTCAGCCAGCCTTTTCTTCATTTCATCTTCTGAGTTTTGTAGTTTATCAGTTCACCTGAATAACTCTTAAAGCTTCTATTATTTCAGCCTTTTTTATTTGAGATGATGTATTCTTCTGTGTTTCATTTGTTTTAAGCACTTTCAAGTGGATCTGATTTATTTTTTCATATAAATTGCTGGAAGCCATCTCTTATACCAAAGCTGAAACCTGAACTGCTTTTTCTTGCTGAACAGCTGCGGGATTCTTCCCAGTCAGAGTTTCCTCTTCTCCTTTTCTGGTTGATTTAATCTCAGGTTTTCCAAATTTCTTATTTTCTGCCATCAAGGAAGTTAATAGGTAGTTTCTGAATTTTTGTACAAACCGAGTAATTCAGTACGGTTGGGAGATATGGTCTGAAGGGGTACTTGACATTCCCTGACTGTTGGGATAAATCTGCTTCTCTTCGTCCTGGTGTACTATGAATGATCATTTTCCACAAACACTTGGTTGTCTTTAATTTATTTAATATTTTTCATTTCATTTCTGCCACGATTTTGTCAGGATCAGCTCTTTCTGTTGGCATGATTACTTCTTTATTAATATTGGTCTTGGCTGTTTACGTTGCCCTCTCAATTAACAAATCTTGCTGTGGAACACCAGTCCAGTTGCTTGTTTGTACTTTCATAAATAATACAGTCTGTTCTTTCCAGTTTCTCTGGCACAGCAGAAGATCTCAAGTTTTTCTGCTCACTCTTTCTTCATCCTGTATTTTTATTTTAAATAGAGAAGCCACATCCTCAGCCAGCCTTTTCTTCATTTCATCTTCTGAGTTTTGCAGTTTATCAGTTCACCTGAATAACTCTTAAAGCTTCTATTATTTCAGCCTTTTTTATTTGAGTTGATGTATTCCTTCTGTGTTTCATTTGTTTTAAGCACTTTCAAGTGGATCTGATTTATTTTTTCATATAAATTGCTGGAAGCCATCTCTTATACCAAAGCTGAAACCTGAACTGTTTTTTCTTGCTGAACAGCTGCGGGATTCTTCCCAGTCAGAGTTTCCTCTTCTCCTTTTCTGGTTGATTTAATCTCAGGTTTTCCAAATTTCTTCTTTTCTGCCATCAAGGAAGTTAACAGGTAGTTTCTGAATTTTACCCAAAGAGACAGTTACATTGCCCCTTTTTAACAGTTTCTGTTTTCACACTGGAGAGCTCAGATCAACCTATTGATAAATATGGAGTTATCTTGGAAGTCCAAGCAAGTTGGAATGTTTAGCATCTTGCCCCAGTGTGACAAACGGGTCCCTCATGGAATGACATCAGCTACTTGTCCAGTTCCTTTGACTGAAGCTTTTGTACTAAGCTTCAGTATGTCCTTCCGCATGTCCTTTAGTGTTTTTTGTGCCAAGTCATTTACTCCTACAAGTTCTACTACAATATATTTATTAATTTTTATTAATTAGTTGTTAATCAGGTAGATGAACTGGTCTGAAGTCCTTTTTCAGCCACTACCTGGGAGAAAAACATGCAGTGACTATGCAGCAAAAGGTCCATGACAGGTATTTGCATGTTAAAAATGAATACTTGTAGGAGATATTATAGAGAGCGGAAGGAATATATTTGATACATTGTTTAAACAAGAATAGGCACAATGTTTGTAGTTTACAGTATGTTACCATTATCTACAGCATATTCAATTTCAGTTGGAATGGAAATAGTCAGTTGTACATTTCGAAAGCTGGGAGAGGGGTGCTCCAAATTTGTTAGGTATTTATTTATGGTAGGTGAGCTGGTTCAAAGACCATTTTCAGCTATATGCCATGAAAACAGAAATTTCAAAGAAAGAATATGATACAGTCACAATCACAGATAAACATGAAAGCAATATACACACAGATAAGCAGGACAAACAGTGCAATCAAAGATCTAAGTACAGAGCATACATATAAAGAAGTCATGCAGAACACGGAGATAAATAATTGTACATTTCACAATCTGTAAATCATTTGTATATCTAACAACCATGTATACAGAATTCTGAAAACCCAAGATAGAGAATTATCCCTGCCTGGCTCAATCGCAGTTGCATGAGGAAATGTCAAGTTGAGGTTATTAACCACTGTCTCAAAAGCAGTTGCATGATGACTCAGAGAGGAGATGCTCCTTAAGGACTTTTATTTTAAACTCTCACAGGATTCTTCATTGTTAACTTCTGCAAGCAAATGGTTGTAATCTGTAGGTCCCACTCCGCAGAAAGTTTATTTTTTCTCCAATTGCACATTTGAAAGGTGGTTGAGACGGTGAGAAAGAGTTGTCTATGGAGCTTTTCAGATAATAACAATTTTCTTGGAACTGAATAATTGATTAACCTTTTGTTCAATTACTTGTTTGGTATGACTAATTGGCTTATTTGGAACTTGTATTTAAATGGTTTTGTGTTTAGTTTCATAAAATGTTCCGATGAAGTCCCGAGTTGCTGGGATAAAAGCACTCAACATTTAATGATTAAACAAGTTTTTTTTTTTTTTTTTTTACTCAGCTGTTGGTTTTTGTGTGCATAGATAGCCTCCCTGGACCTCAGCAGTGTCTGTGACTATGTGGATCTTTTCTTTTGTTTTACTGGTTTATTTTATGGTTGCACGGCATACACGCTCCACTTTGTCTCTTATTTGCGTATATAATCAGACTGAGATTTGAAAGTTCAAAGTGCTGGTAATTGCCAAAGAGTGAAAACAGATGGAATAGTCATGCTTGCTGGTGGAGTGTGTCTTGGGAACTCTTGATGTAGCTGGAATCTTGGCTCCTGAAAGGCAGCATATCCTTGTTCAACCTGATCATCATGGAGTCTGAGTGTGTAAACAAAGTCACCAGTTGCAAAGATATTTCCTGAAGCTGCTTTATGTATATTGGCTATGAAAATGATGTTTGTGGGTGACATGTTAATAAAGGGGTGCATGTAGTGGATGGAGCAATGGTGCAGCGGTTAACATTGTCACCTCACATCAAGAAGTTCTCCTGTTTGATTCCCGGCTGGGGTGCCTTCTGTGTGGTGTCTACATGTCCTCCCTGTGCTCACGTGGGTTTCCTCCAGGTGTTCTGGTTTCTTCCCACATTCCAAAGACATGCAAGTAGAGCATTTCTCCCCAGGCCTCTCCTGAAAATAGGCTCTGTCCTAGTCAGACTTTCCCAGTCAACAAATGTTAAATAATTAAATAAATAAATAAAATAAAATGTAGTAGGTGTATTTGAGGGATTTTGCAGATGCATAGTGTTGAGAGTTCTAGGAAGCTTGGGTAGTGATTTTTTTTTAAATTGTATCAGTTTTGTATTGTTAGTATGAGGATGTTGCATTCATTTGAGTGAGGGGGTCTTCTGCATGGCTCGAGCTGGGAGAGGGATATCTCCATATTTTCTAGGTATATATACCTCTCACAGAATCATTACAGGTTACAGGTTAGTACTAGGCTAACTGCCCTTGTGAGCCATTGTAAGCCTAGTCAGTTATCCCTTGTGAGACTCAAGCCCTGCACCTTGTGTTTGTAAGGCAAACACCTTAACCATTAGGCCACCCTCCCAACCATGTAGGCTGAGCATAAGGCACTTGTTACATTGTCTTAGGACACCAAGCACCTGAAGGCTGGGAATAGTAGGGGAGCTAGTCGGCTGTCTCTGCATAGTTTCCAGTGCTGTTGTTAACAGAACCCCAAAAGGGGATAAGGAGGGGACTGCGGGATGTTACTGGGGTGGGGGCTA